>NC_090183.1:34729676-35029676 GCF_024679245.1 Pseudorasbora parva | reverse complement strand
CCATTCTAAAACCACCCCAAAAGACCCGCCTCATAGTGTGTCCAAATCCCATTTCCCCTCTCTTCTTCTCATGCCATGTCCTCTCTTGACTGACTTATGAAAACAAATCAGATATCATACTTTGCTGACTTCTTGTTGCTTGTGTTACAGTGATATTCAGAGTCCTAACAGTAAGATGCTGTGTGTGAATATTAAACCAGCTCTACTGCTCAAGGGAGACATTCTGGTGAGGACACTCAAACATTTCACATGAATACATGCTTGTTATATTAGATGCTCCTAAAACCTGCTCACTAGCCATTGCATTGAAGGAAGAACATTTTTTAAATTACATATTTAAAAACAGCGTCCCATTATTAAATGAAAACTAGGGTTAGAATTGATCAAGCTTCAAACGCTAGGTGTTAAACTTCAGTTGTCCTAATGTCATTACTTACCAGCAAGACTTTTGCATCTTTGAAACACTAAAATCTTTTTGATGAAATGTGAGAGCCCCAATTGACAGCTACGCAACTGCCACTTTCAAGCCCCAGAAAGGTAGTAAAGGCATTATAAAAGTAATTTATGTGACTACAGTGTTTTAACCTCAATTTTATGAAGTGACGCAAGTGCTTTGTTTGTGCAAAAAAAAAAAAAACATAATTTACAACAGACATTACTGATTTAAATTTTTGGGCGAACTAACCCTTTAAAGGGACAGTTCACCCATAAATGTTATTTCTGTGATAATTTACTTGCCCTCGTGTAATTTCAAACCAATAAGACTTTTAAGATAATTTTAATGAAACCTGAGCGGTTCCTGTCTCTCCATGGAAAGTCCAGCTAACCAAAACATAGAAAATTCAAAAAGGTCATAAAGGAGTTGGGAAAAAAAAAATCCATATAAATTTAATGGATTAATAGTTTTGTGAAGAGATATGATCACTTTATATGATGAACAGATTTAATTTAGGCTCAGGTTTCATGAAAATATCTAAATTTGTGTTTCGAAGATGAACGTTCTTATTGAGGAGTTCTTATTGATTGAAAAGACATGAGGGTGAGTTAATTGAATTTTTCATTTTTGGGTGAATTATCCCTTTTAAAGATGAAAAAAAGATGAAAACCCATCTGGATAACAATCATACACTTCGTGGACCATTAACCACCAAGCAACCAATCAGAACACCCTTTCATCCGCATAGCAACACTTTTATAACCAATCAGAACACCTTAACCACGTAGCAACACCCTGGCAACAAAGCGTTAAACAGTTTTGTGCAGAAAAGCAACACATTTCCTTTAGTAACAATGTTCTTTTTCCTGTCTTTCTTTAGGTGAAGTGTTATCACCATATCTCAGATGTGTGTAAGAGAGAATGTGTGTTTAGAGTCCAGTTTCACACCTGTAGTGTTCATGGATCTCGGCTTGCTTTTGGCAAAGGGGAACTTGACCATGCTTGCACAGGTAAATACTGCCACTGTTTGTTTAACCGCCCACTTCAGTGCCTCAGCTGCTCAAAAGCAGATAAATAACATGTTTTCTGTTTTATTATTCTGATTTGTGTTTCCTTGTAGATGATCGTTTCCCTGCAGACACCACAGTGGAGTTGCTGTTTTCTTCTGGCCAGCAAAGGAGAGGTACACATCTATCAACTGAACTCTTCCACCATTCCTCCATGTATTAGTTCTGTCATGATGCTGTATATGTGTGTTTGTGTGTTTTCAGGTGGAGAGGTGCAGGGAAATGTGCCAGGAGTATCTGTGGATTATGGCACCACCGATCCTGTTGTGCGCTGGGACTCGTATGAGAACTTTAATCTTCACCATGAGGATAGTGTTGAGGGTATGTGCACCCACTCAGTCTAGCAAAAAAACTGTAGCTTGCCAAGCTACTTAGAATTTAAAAGTACTTAAACTACAATCGTTTTAAAACGCTTAACTTTTGCTACGGTTCCGTGTGCCTTCTATACTACTCCATATTGTTTAACCCTGAAAACAGACTTTTGGAAGCGCTGCAGACTCCATGGTTGCGTTTCAGTGTAGAAGGATCAAAACGGAGACTTTTGAAAACGAAGTCGTGGCTGCCCTCATACGCTCCCTGATTGGGTCTTCTGGATCATTGCCTATCCTTGCCTATTAGTCAAGCACCTATCATATTACTGTTACTCTACTGGAAGATGACAGTTACAGACCAGCCTCGACGACTGTGTAAACAACAACGTGCAGACGGAACTGCAAGCTTCGTTTACTTTTTTGTCCTTTTTAGCAGCCATTGTGCAGTTAAACTCTGCATTTTATAATACTGCAGCTGCCTACATACACAAGTGGAAAGCTATTAACAGTCGGCATGCCTGTGCATGAATGGTCATGCGATGTGTTTTCTTTGGTCGTGTAGGATGCAGATCTTTTCTGAAATGCAGTGGAAATGCTAGTATGGACGAGGATAGTTTTTATTT
Organism: Pseudorasbora parva; assembly: GCF_024679245.1. Lineage (NCBI taxonomy): Eukaryota > Metazoa > Chordata > Actinopteri > Cypriniformes > Gobionidae > Pseudorasbora > Pseudorasbora parva. The sequence goes on along the minus strand of NC_090183.1, from coordinate 35,027,239 downwards.
TAGAATGCTGTGTTAAAATAAAACACACAAACAAAAATATCAAAGAGGATTAAAATAATCAATTAAAGGTCCACTATGTAGTAGTTTTGCAGTAAAATATCCAAAAACCACCAGGCCAGTGTTATTTTGTATCCCTTGTATCCCTATTTTGTATCCCTCATTACAATATCCCAAATGTTTCCAACTATTTGTAAATTGTGAGAAAGTTGCAATTTTAACCAAGGAGCCGCAACATCTAAGGGAGTCGCCTGTCAATTGCGTCATATCTGCGTTACCCTCGGTTTTGTTTGGCAGAAGCGCTTTACTCTCAAGTGTCACAGCAGCTGCTGAGCGAACGCACAGAGTAACGTCATAACTTAATTTTAAACACACTTAAATGTATCTGATATGATAAACAGAGCATCGTTACCTCATACTCATGAGCCGACGACTGTGTCCTGTCATAATAAAAGTCCCGTTGCTCGCGAGGCGTGTGTTTGCGTAACAATCACTCCAGCAGCCTTGCTCAGCTCCCTCATCACTCAGTCCTGCTCTACTTCATACTACTATCAACGTTAATAACCGCATCCATGAACATGATTTCTGCCCGAGTCCTATTTCTTTTCCACCGGCTGTGAGGTGAAACCCACATGTCCTAAGATTCCCTCAAACGCGGCGTCATCAAACTATGCCTTTGTTTTGAATAGGTGCCATCTAGCAGACGGAAAAGTTACATAGTGTAGCTTTATTTTTTTAATCACAATAAGAGAATCGTTTTCATGAGGGGTTTCCAACTGGTAGAAATCACTTTCTGGTACAAAAAGACATTTTTGATATACTCCAAATTCATGTGACTGTAAATAATATGGTTTTGTCTATGTATTTTCCTGTGATCTGTAGATATCAGTCACACACGTGGGCCTTTGGACGGTAGTCTGTATGCTCAAGTCAAGAAGCGCCGAGGACAAGAATCCAGTCCCAGCGGATGCCCGACCTCCATGAAAACCTCCACACACTTACCCAGTCATTCCTCCCCAGTTACTCCTCCCATTCATCTCTCCATCCAGCCTCTCTCACTCAGCAAAGATGCAAGTCGCTCATCTGCACCGCCCGAATCGCTCTCCCCACTTCCAAGAGAAAAAAGAGAGAAGGACGAAGACAGGGAAACACACAGAGAAACCGCAATTCTTGACGATGGCGACTGCTCTCCCCTGAGACCAGATCGGCCCGTTCAGTCTTGTTATGGTCGTCCATATTCCCACACTCACTCATTCTGTGGCCCAGACCTGACCAGCCCGAATGCACTTACACAAACGCTCCACCCTAAACACCACACACTTCCCTGCAGTCGCACCAATCCACTGCCAGTCCGAGACCTGTGTGTATCTCAGCCGGATCTTTTATGGGAGAGAGGGCACTGTCTGCACCATCCCTGCCCTGAAACCATCAGACACCTGTACTCATTTCCTCCTCAAGAAGCCCACCCTCATTCGCCACTTTCCCACTCGCAGTCCTCCCATTCCCACTCACTTCCTCCACAGGCACGTGCATTCTTCACTGGGGAGGCTTGTCCTCTGTTCCATTACTCCGCCGTCCCTCAGGGCCAGGCCCACATCCCTCCTTCTCTGTCCCCTAATCAGTCACAGCTCTCCAGTCCGTACAGAGAGTTGCGTTACAGCACAACACCTCCAACATCATGCACCTGCAGGGATTGTTCTCGCTTACGAGAGGACGTGGCCCTCCACTCTTTACGTGGAAGAGAATTAGAGGCCCTACCTTGGTCTAGACAGGCAGAGTTTGGGATTAGGACAGATGTGCCTATGCACTGGAGGGATGGAAGGGTGGAGTCTCGTTGGGAGGGAGTTCAAGAGGCCGAATACTGGAGGCGAAAAATAGCGATGTCACCAATAACATTATCATATGCACATTGCCGCGCTATCCCAAAACAAGATCAAGCGGTATATTTAACAGACGCCCAAACCGAACATATTACCCCACTCAGTCCATATCCCAGCCCTCAAAGCAGTGGCTACCACAGTCCGCATCCACCGTGTCCCTGCTCTCCACAAACTCTGAGAGAGAGTCCTGGTTACGCCTCCATCAGTCATTCCCCAAACTCTTCCCCCATTGCTGTCACGCCATCTCCAAAACGAGCCAATCACAACAGTGCCTCAGCTGAAGAGAGTCAGCATGGCCTTAATGGTAATCACATTGGCACAGTTTGTAGTCATTAAATTATGCCAAAATATCCTGAGTTCCTAAAAAAATAAATTCAATTTTTGTATTATTATTAATTATAATTATTATAATGCAAATGAGGTGTCAGACTGTACACTACCGTTCAAAGGTTTGGGGTCATTAAGAGTTATTTCAAGAAATTCATCAAGGACGCATTAAATTAAACAAAAGTGTCAGTAAATACATTTATAATGTTTAGGATTTATATTTCAAATAAACGCTGTTCTTTTGAATGTTCTTTTCAACATAACTTCCTCAAAAAAGACTTTCTACAAAAATATTAAGCAGAACTGTTTTCAACATTGATAGTAATAAGAAATGTTTTTTGAGCGAATCAGCATATTAGAATGATTTCTAAAGGACCATGAGACTGAAGACCAGGAGTCATTTCTACAAAAAAAAAAAATCAGATTGCTATCACATTAAAATAGAAAAGTTATTTTTTAAAATTGCAATAATATTTCAAAATATCAGTTTTTGTGTTATGATTTTTTTTTTTTTTTTATAAATGAATGCAGCCATGGTCAGCATACCTTTTCCAAAACCAAACTTTTGAATGGTAGTGTATATTTTTAAAGGGATAGTTCAACAACAACAAAATTACTCTCAAGTCATCCAAACTAGTATTTTTTTTTAACCAGATATTTTGTACAATGGACACAGTGTTCTTTTCTAAACATCAAATTTGTTGGTGGTTGATACTGTCTGGCTCTGAACATAAAAGTGACAGTAAAAATTCCATATGAAAGTGACATAAAAGTTGCATAGTAAAAACATTTTCATTTTATGTGTGAACTTTCCCTTTAACTTTCTTTTAATTTCTAAACTTTTGTAATTTTCTTTCTATGTTGTTTTGTAGATAGGAGCATTAAGATCTTAGCTGCTGATAAAAGTCACATTGAGGCCTTTTCTCATCCTACTCTCGACAGGTAATTATGTTTCTTCATGTACATTAATCTCATGTCAACCATGTTTATTTTGATTTAATATAGGCCTACTATCAACCTAAATCTATCTGTGTGTTCTAACAGTGGACCATTGGAGGCAAGAGAACCAATAAAAAGCAAAACCCAAGAGGATGAAACTTTTGCTGGGTCTCTGATCACAGTTGTCTCCACTGTCAGTGGAGCAGAGGAAACGACAAAGAAAACGCAGATGATAAATTCTACATCTAACACTGCTGTCATAAGTAACCTATCATTATCCAAGGGTATGGAGTCAGTCCAGGTACAAACGCACAACCCCAGACCTCTCAGCAGTGTCCCAGAATCAGTGCAGGATAAATGGGAGCACCCCGGATCATGCTACACCTCAACTTCAAACTCAACAAGTCCTCAGCCATCAGAGAGAAATTCCACTTCTGAATTTCCTTCATTTAACATAAATGCTGAAAGGCAAAGCCTGACAACCTTGTCTGACTGCAATGAGGGAAGCAGCAACAGTGACCTGACAACATCGTCGACTGACCCCGATGGCTACGTCACACCCTCATTCCCTATAGCGTCACACTGCTACCCTCTTCTGACAGTGCCTCATGTACCATATACAGGCTACACTGCAATTACCATCCCAGCCTCCTTACCCCAACCTCCTCTTCCTGAAAAACAACGTTCACCTCCCTTTCAGAACACGTCTAATAGTACTGCCACTTCCTCAGTAAAATCAACAAAACCTTCTATATTATCTGCCCAGTTCCATGTGTCCTTCTCCTCCACCACCAGTGAATTGCCTTCCACATCTAGTTGCAAAGTAACCCCCTCTAGTGGTGTGGAGGATCTAGAGAACCGCCTCAGCTCCAAGTTTGTTCAAGACAGCTCCAAATACTGGTACAAACCTGGCATCTCCAGAGACCAGGGTGAGAACATCTGACATTTAATGGTGCTTGCGTCAATATTATGTATATTATGTTATGTACAATATTATTCTCTGGCAGTCGAACATATGCCATTGCTAGCCCTATGTGCTACAGTATATTAATAGGGATGTGCAATATATGGGTACCATTCGAAATTTCTTCGATTTTTCAGTATTGGATGATATTAGATATTTAATGGCAAATGCTCATTTCTCGTTTTTACATTTAGGTTACCTTGCCGGTATCTAATGCTCACCTAAATTTTTTGTTTAAAAAAAACGAAAAATCTAGCAACACTGTTTAATGTCAAGTCACTTTTATTTGAATGTGCTTTTTACAATACACATTAATTCAAAGCAGCTTTACAAAAATCGTGATGTCTTAATATCTTCATGCTGGATTTAGCAGATTAGGGCTGAGTGATGGTATAGTTTTTTCATTTTGCAATAAGATTAATAATCCAGCAGTTGAGATTTGCTATTTATAGTATATATCTCTACATTTTTTTAAGTGTTTAGACAAAATGGAATAATCATTAAACTAATGAGATTTGTCTTGTGGATGAATCCCACCATTGTGACCGTTCCCTTACACTGAAGAAACTAGATACTACCAAGGAACACCCTAGCAACTGCATATTTGTGTGTGCAAATAAAATGTAGGAATCAAAACATTTAAAAATGTTGTTTTATTAAATGATCATTCTTTAGGAGCCGATGTACTGTATATTACAGAAATATTGCTGTGACTCTATTAACAGAAGTACAAAATATCTCTTTCCCCATGTAGCTATTGCAGTATTAAAAGATAAGGAGCCTGGCTGCTTTCTCATTAGGGATAGTAATTCATTTCAAGGCGCATATGGATTGGCCCTCAAAGTCACCACACCTCCAGCCCACGCTAGTAACCATGGTGAGACGGGCAGCCCACAGGAGCAGCTAGTTAGGCACTTTCTGATTGAGAGCGGTGCTAAAGGTGTGAAGATCAAAGGCTGTCAAAATGAAACGTATTTCGGTGAGACAAAGAAGATCATGCCTGGTTTATGGAAGTTTTTCTAATATGTGTTGAAAACAGCGACCCCTATTGATTTTGTGTCGATTCTTCTGTCTTTCCTCCTAGGCTCCCTATCTGCTTTGGTGTATCAGCACTCCATTACTCCTGTATCTCTTCCGTGTGTACTACGAATCCCAGATAGAGGTCATGCAAACATGTAAACCTTTGGAAATTGATTTTATTTGTATTTTTAGTGGGTGTATAATAACTGTCTGATTGTGTTTCAGATCTTGTTGGTGAATTGCAGGAGTTGCACAGTGGAACAAATACCAGCACAGCTGCAGACCTATTAAAACAGGGGGCAGGTGAGTTACATTTTTTATTAGACTTTTTGTGCGTGTGTGGATGGTGGGGTGGTGGTGGTGGGGGGGGGGGGGTGGCTGTATATAAAAGTTGTTTTTGAAAGTTTCTTATGTTCGCCAAGGTTTTATTTATTTGATCAGAAATACAGTAAAAACATAATATGAAATGCAGTTTTTAAAATAACAGTTTGTCACATGACATTTTAAAAATCATTCTAATATGCTATCATGGTGCTCAAGATACTGATGTATAATGTGTATAATAAAGGGCTGCCAATCGATTAAAATATTTAATCCCGATTAATCACATATTGGCATGAGTGAACCCGCGATTAATCGCAATTTAATCAAACATTTTTATCAGTTCTAAATGTACTTTAAATTATGTTTTTAATACTCTAATCAACATGGGTATGGACAAATATGCATGCTTTATGCAAATGTATGTTTATTATTAGTGAAACCATATTCAGAGCATGAAGACTAAACATGTATCATATAGTATGTATAAATGTGCTATACAAATAAACTTGCCTTGCCTAATTGAAAATAAAAATATGCAACAAATGAATACAAAGCTCTGTCATGAAACACTAGATTGTAGAGGCTAATAGGTCCTTAACTCAATCTGTTAGCAATCACATCATTCTCTTTAGGGCACAGCTGATTGGTTACTGCTGTATCAGTAGCCAATGAGCTCGCTGCACAACCTTCAAATATTTGGTCAGCATTTGCTGTAGCAGTTGTAGTGCGCTTTCAGACACCCTTCACCTTCCCCAGCTTCACCTGTATAGATCTGCTACGGGTAATTCATGTATGCAAATTTGTACAGCAGCATGTCTCACTTGCTTATAGCAGAATGTCATGTATGTATTGGCAGTAGCAAATCCTGTACTTGCTCTACAGCAGCAGCGATAATCAACAGCAGCAGCAACAACATATCAACATTGTCATGTCCATTACCATGCCAAACACTCAGAGAGTATGGCAGAAATGTCCCTTTTCTCCCTCTAATATTCTCTCTCTCTCTCTCTCTCTCTCTCTCTCTCTCTCTCTCTCTCTCTCTCTCTCTCTCTCTCTCTCTCTCTCATTGTCAGCATGTAATGTTCTCTACCTAAATTCAGTGGAAACGGAATCTTTGACCGGCCCGCAAGCCGTCTCCAAGGCAACCAAGTGCACTTTGACCCAGGAGCCTCGTCCTTCACCAACAGTCGTCCACTTCAAAGTGTCCACACAGGGCATCACCCTCACTGATAATCAGCGCAGGTACAAACACACATGTTGAATAACACAAATGTTTTGCTTCGCCAAACAAAACAATTTACATTGCATCGTGGCTTTATTAATAACACCCCCCAAGCATATTTTTAGCACAATCCTTCAAATATGAGATTAAAGTTACTTATTTTAGACAGTCAAATAAACTACAGGCCTTTATGGCTCATTTCCAAAACATTAATCAGAGACACTGAAAAGTAAAAACAGTCTTCATAGTCATATTCTGTCCAAAAATGACACATGGCACAGATAAGCATCTAATCCATATCCTCGTTCATTCTTTGTCTCTTTCTCTCCCTCTCTCTTTATTCATATAGACTCTTTTTTAGGCGGCACTACCCGATTCATAGTGTGACTTTCAGCAGTGTGGATCCGCTGGATCAAAGGTAAAATTCGAGATGAAATCATTAGAAAAATACAGCTTTAATCTACAACATAGATTACAGCTTCGTTCATACAATCTGCCAATGGCCAAGCCAACATGTATCGCTTTGAACGTAGTCTAGTGAACATGTCTAGAGCAGAGGGTTTGCCTCATGCTCATTTAAGGCTATCAATGTGCCATTATTTAGTTGCACAAGGGCTCTCCTGCCCTCTTTTATGCATCTCTCTTACTTGCTCTGCTTGTACATGTTGCTTAGCCTCTGTGTGTGTGTTTGTGTGTGTGCGCACCAGGTGGATTGCTGCTGATAACACTTCCTGCAAGTAAGTGCTTCTACTTATACACTCCTATATTCTCTTTCGGCGTAGTATTTCTTATGTTTACTGGAAGTTTATTTCCAAATATGTTAATTTAGGAGTGAGACAACCTGTTTTTATGCCACTTAGAATAAGCAAGTGCTTCTTTTGTGCTTTTTCGGATATAACCTTTCATGTAGTGTGTTATATAGCCTAGATGTTTCGATCTGCAAAGTTTCAAAGATCAAAGTGCACAACAAATTTGAGTTATTTCATCGACTAAAAGAAAGAACTAATTCTGAACAGTATTAAACGAGTCACACTCCCCGCATGTACCTACTTATGGTTTGTAACAAATTTGCATAATGCCCGCCTAAGGTTTTCACTGACTGCCAATAAACAAGCTATATATTATACACTGTATATATATATATATAGCTAAAATTCAGATTAGTTAGTTCTGACATGCTGTAAGAGGGAGACCAATCACAACAGACTGGGCCATCTGACCAATCAGAGCAGGGAAAGTAGGGATTTAGAAAGACTGAAGACCCTATTTGAACAATCTGAGCACATGGTCTAAAGCACATGGCGCAGGTGCACTAAAGATTTGTCCGAATATACTTTAGCTAGTTTAACCATTGAAAAAATGGCCCGCGTTCAACTGTCCAAAAGAGTTGTACTTATAGGCTTTTAAAGGGTTAGTTCACCCAAAAATGAATTTTTTTTCAATAATTACTTACCCTATTGTCGTTCGACACCCGTTAGACCTCCGTTCATCTTCAGAACACAAATTAAGATATTTTTGTTGAAATCTGATTGCTCAGAAAGGCCTTCATTAACACCAATGTCATTTCCTCTCTCAAGACCCATAAAAGACACTAAAGACTTCGTTACAAAGTCCATCTCACTACAGTGGCTCTACAATGATTCTATGAAGTGACGAGAATAGTTTTTGTGCGCAAAAAACCCTTTTATGGGTCTTGAGAGAGGAAATGACATTGGTGTGAATGAAGGCCTTTCTGAGCGATCGGATTTCAACAAAAATATCTTCATTTGTGTTCCGTAGATGAACAGAGTTCTTACGGGTGTCGAACGACATAAGGGTAAGTAATTAATGACAGAATTTTAATTTTTGGGTGAACTAACCCTTTGATGAGTCATAGGTGTGTTTGGGCGTAATGTGCAATAAACCAATCAGAGTCTCATCTCCCATTCCCTGCGCTTGCACCATGGCAGATTCGCTATTTACATGGTGGAATTTGCAAGCGGATAGACCGAACCCTTCTCCAGAGAGGAATCCTTTTATTTTTAATATTTGCCATGTTTGTGTGTTGTTGCGTGTCCCTGTGTGTGTAATAAGCTGAGTGTGAGCGCGCTATGCACCTGCCTATAGGAGCACATTACTAACGCACTATTTAAATAACACAAAAAACACTGTTGGTCAATGGCAAAGTCGTTTTCAGTAGCCTTAAAATAGCAATGCGTAAACAATGCACTTGAGCTTACCTCATTTTCAGACCAGATGGGTGTGAGAGCATTTGCATATTATATAGCGTAGTGCTGGATGTGAAAATTATAATTGTGTTTGGCTGAAACTAGCAAAAAACACCTGGTGTATGATAGGGCCCTGAATCCTTGATTGAACCGTTTCAGACACTGTGAGAAAAGAGGCGACCCTGCAATGTATATTATGAGTTTTTTTTACCTTTGATGCATGTAAACCTATTGTAAAGACCTCTAAAAACAAAATTAGGAACCTTTAAAATGGCAAATGTCTGATACATGCTTGTTTTCTAGGATGTTTGGATTTGTTGCACGACGCAGTGGTGGTTTGGGAAACGTGTGTCACCTGTTTGCTGAGCTCGACCCAGAGCAACCAGCCACAGCCATTGTGAACTTCATCAATAAAGTCATGCTGGGACCTCAACAGCTGCGAAAATGAACAGTATAGAGAGATGGAGAAAAACTAAAATGGAGAGAACAGGAAAAGAGGGTAGTGCAGTGGATATATAAGTCAGTGTTACATTTATGCACAGAATCAGGAGTTTTTGTCATTAGGATACCAAACAAACTTTCATGACAACTCAGAAGCTTCCACTTTTTCTGTCACGTTCACATTTAGTATGTATCAGTGCGCTGAGGTCAGGTTAAAATTGAGTGTTTTATGAAGTGATTTTAAATTATATGCCTTTTATGAAATGAAAATAAATTATATGAGAAAAACAACAAAATGGACATTTTCCTGGTAAAGTATATCTAATGGATAAATAAATGACAGAGAAAGTTTCTAAACTCTCAAACCTATTTTGGGTTGAGTAAATGGGCCTTTTTAATCCTACCACTCAGGATGCCAAAGTGTATGACTGTGTTCTGTTTTTATTTTCACTGATTTTAATTTGACGTCCTTGTGTGTTTATGGTTTCAGTTAAATGGTCAGAATGTTTTGGTTGTTGTTTTCAGTTAAATGGTCAGAATGTTTTGGTTGTTGTTTTCAGTTAAATGGTCAGAATGTTTGGTTGTTGTTTTCAGTTAAATGGTCAGAATGTTTTGGTTGTTGGTTTCTATTCGAAACACAAGACAATCATATTTTTTAGCAATGATGCAGTTTTAAATTCATACTTTTTGGTATTTAAATAAAATATTTTTAAAAAAGGAATATGCCTAGACTCTCCTTTTTTATATAAAGTATCTGATTTTCAGTTCTTTAAAAAAGGTTGGTAGTCATGTGTTTTTTTCTGTTCTTCTAAGTTTGATAATCATGTTGTTGTGCTTCACTTTCTTATGTTCAGCACTGACAAGCACTGCTAGTCTTTGCTTGTTGTTGGTTAAGCATAGTTTGCTTAGGTGTGGCATACAATCCTAAACGTGATCTTATGGATAAAGCCATTTAATTAGCCTTAATGCAATTTATTTCCCAGTAACCAGCAGACTGTAATCCAAATAGGAATTGTGTGCTCTGCAAAGTGTAAATTAACAATATATTAATATTAAGTTTGGACATTTGCGACATGTTTTTTCATCCTCATTCTGGTAATAGAGCTAAAAAAAAAAAAAAACTAGCTTTTTTTTATTATCAGAGACTGAAAGAGATAACTTGCAACAGAAATTATTTCATATTTAAACATTTTCTTACTGTAACGTCTTTACAAGAATCGCCATCGCAATAATGCATCAGCTGAGGCTGTTTACATTGTGCTCATGTGAATGTATTTTACTTTTACAGTTTCTGATCAAATATCAAAGCTCTCAAATATCAAAACCAGCCCATCCTCGTCGATATATGAAATATGAGCGTACTCTCGAGTCACTTCTTGAAGACAATGTCAGTGCTTGTTTTGTAAACATGCACACGTTGAATTATCATTCCATGGAGACACGTCGCTGATGCTTTGGGTTTTCTAATTCAACACGACATCGCATTTGTTTTCAGTCTTCGACTACTGGATGTTTTTGTGCATTTTCAAAAGGACGAGGTCCCACCGAGATTTGAACTCGGATCGCTGGATTCAAAGTCCAGAGTGCTAACCATTACACCATGGGACCGCACTGCCGCGAGGAGCGACTTGTAGATGTTTATGTGTCGATATGAGTGAATGTTATTAACAATAATATTGTATTAAATTGTGCTCATGTATGTGTGTTTATTGTGAATTTCCTTTCGGAGATAATGATGCTTGGCTATCTTATTTCGCTACGACCCCAATGCTGCAGGCTCACGCAAAACAACAGTATTTTTAGCTTGTTAAATCGTTGTATAACTGTGTTGACTGTATAAGTTACAACCATAACAAATTTCATATTTTATTTATCAGCTTATTTTTTGCTTTCTTTTATTTATAGTATTGATAATATGTCTTCTTATGTCGAATTGTGTTGTGCTTAAGCGCAGGCACTTAACGTTGATTGTTGAGTCATCTGGGGCGAACTGAAGGCAAGTCTCTCACACACAAGTCCCCCATAGAAAAGCGTTTTAGTTATACTTATACCATGCACATCAAAACAAAACAAGAAATGACTGTCGTACACGAACAGTTCATGGTGTTTACTTATAATGTAATTGTGACAATATCCAGCAGGCTTTTAAAGCTTTAGCATGAGTCATATTTGAGGCTGAAAACAGTATTTCTCAACTTATCTTCAGGAAATCAAATTATTTATTTCGCTCGTTCCACCATTTATGATAACAATGTAGCAATAAAGATGAGTGTTTTTTCTTTCCGTTTCCCTTGTTGGCTAACATTCATTAGGCTACTAAGGTTCAAATAACATTTAGTAGGCTATGCCACAATCACAGTACACAAATAACTAACCATGTTATTCATTAAAATTACTTATTTGTGTAATTACACAGTAACAAGGAATATAGGTTACACTTTATTTTTTACTTTATTTATTCATAATTTACTGTTATTACTATAGTAAGTACATGTAATATATTAAAACAAGGACACTAAAATAAAGTGTTACCTAAATGCTAGCTGTGAATCCGACAAACAACTCTTTTGCAGAACAATAGAGCATATAAAAGGCATACTGTATTAATACTATTACTGTTTACAAAGTGTATTGCTGATATTCTTTTATTGTTTAGCTTAAAAATATTTTAAGGTATGTTATTATTTGATTTCCATGCAGAATCCCGATAGGCTGGCTGTCCTTGACATTTGGCCTAAAATTAAGTAACGTTATGTTCCTCACAAATTCCAGTGTAATCGTTGTAGTCTCAGGTTATGACCTGTTACATGACTGTAACCGTCAGAACATTTTGTGCATTAGAAATGCGAGTCGCTCAGAATCCTTTGTGTTCAGCAGTAAATGCCAACAAAGAAGCTTTAAGGACCCCCTGCAGTTTTCTGACAAAATAAGAGCTTGATGGTTTAATGGTTAAAAACGGAGAAATTCAGCTTTTAATGTTATCTAGAATTATTAATTCTTTCCAAGTAGAGTTATTCAATTATTCTGGAAATTCCTGTATCCGCATCCAAGCTTAAGCTTTTTTAAGGAATTGATGATGAGAGGAGAAAGAAATTGTTTGTGGGATTCATGTAGGCATCTTAACTGTGAGTGAGGACACCAGAGACGATAGTACATTTACATTTAATCATTTAGCAGACGCTTTTATCCAAAGCGACTTACAAAAAAGGGGAGAGTAATAGAAGCAACGAAACAGACAAGGCCAACAACCTGTAAGAGCTGTAAGAAATCTCAATTAGCACAGTACACAATTTTTTTTTTTTTTTTAAGACATCTACAACAAAAACTCACATACGCAAAATGCCGAACATTGGATTTTGATAGCTATGATAACTAGTAACTTGTTAAGTCCCATGGACGTATTGTTTTTTTGTTGTGCATTATGTTTTGGGATGTGATAAAGGTTATTGCTATGTGTATTGCTGTTTCTCCTTTTCCCACTTATTCCTCCATGGCTGCAAGCCGACATCACCCCCCTAAACACTATTCCCTAGTCCACTAATACAGTTCACTTGAAGGAGGGAATGAAAAGAGTGAGTGAATTGTGTGTACATCAGTACACTTGTTATTGCGGTGCAACGTGAGATTGAATGAGTGCACTCAATAACGTCCACTATGGTTTAGGACACCACTACAAGTGGTTGTCCCTTCAAATAATGTCCTGTTTGAGGTTACAGGGGGCAATTTCAGATTCAGCACATGTTTTCAGCTAACAGGTATTAACAACAGCCACCTGATCCCAATTACCTTGTTGGTTTCCCTACTGCTTGTGATTGGCAGATGACTGAAAGAAAGTGGTCATCCCAATTCAGAGGCTGCATTCTTTGAAGGGTGCATTTGAAGGCCGACTGTGTGACGAAGACTTAATTCGGAAGCTCCTTTTTTAATTCTTTATTATACATTTAAACTTTTTAAATGATTTACAACAAAGCCTTATCTGCCCATTATTATAAGATATAGAGATATGACTTAATAAAAATAATATAGATCAATAAATTTGACACAAAAAAACAATATAAGGTTACTAAGTACATTTCTAAGGCTCTTTCAAATGCTGCCTCTAAATGCCTTATTCGTTTCCCGTGAAATTAAGGATGGATCCTTCACAGCCTAGCCTACCGCAGAATTCATCGCTCAAAGAAATTGCCAAATTACACTTTTAAACAGAAGTAGTTTCAACTTACTCAAATATCTAATGATACAAATGTAAAAAAAAAAAAAAAAAAAAAAGTAAAAATGAATTAAAGAGTTATGGAGATCTGGTGGAAATAGTATTTAAAATGCATGTTTCAAAAGTTGACATATACTAATATGCAATTATATATAGTTTATACTCATTTTATACATATGTTGCCCATGGTGAACATATTTAGACAGTTTGTAAACCTCTTTTGTTTTCAGACCGTTTAATATAAAAATTCTAGTACAAACATGACCGTCACTTATCAACGGCAGCTTGCAAGGCGACAAGAACAGTCCTCCGTAGGCTACACTGTCCTCCGAAGTCCAAGGCCTTCGAAGGATGCAGCCTTTGAATTGGGACAGAGCCATTGAAAAGAGGGAGTGTGGAGAGGGTTCATTTCTCCTGCCCTAGTGGTTGTGGTTAATGATGACTTTGAATAATGAATTTGTTGTCTACTATAAGATCGGCGAGCTGTGTGCCACTCAAAATTAATTTGTAAGAAACATAATCTATTGTACCAAATTACTTCTCTTTAAGAACTTCTCTTTGCCAACTTTTATTTAATAGTTTTCAACTGGTTTCGGTTAAGTTAGGAAGATAAGAAAGGGACCTATATTTATTATTTTTTTCTTTGTTGAGCAGGTAAGTTTTTCTTTAACCACAGAAAGAACCAGATTTGTTGGTTTGCCTTTATGATTCTATATGACTATTTCTGTTTGTTCTTTATTTCTTACTAAAATAAAAGACATCTTTTTATTTTTCATTTTATACTTATGTCTTGGTTTTAGTGCTGGGCTTGGAGACTTTACAATTTGTGGCCCTGGGCCACAAAACCAGTCATAAGGGTCATTTTTAAATACGCTTTTCCATTTAGAAAATTTACAACATATAAAAAAAATAGAAAAATTTATAATTTTGACCCATACAATGTATTGTTGGCTATTGCCACAAATATACCTGTGCTTTTGTCAGATACACTTTTCCAAATAAATAATTAAAACTCAAAAAAGCCTATGCAAAAAAGACACTAAAAATAATTTAATAACTTATTTGTGTAATTACACAGTAACAAGGATAGCTTAAAATAAAGTTTTACGGCAGTTTTATCAAATCTTACACAACTCTTAACTGGATTTACGCATTAATCTATGAATATGACTAACAGCTCATATTGCACAACAGTAAAGCATATAAAAAGTATTAATAATATTGCTGTTTACAAAGTGTATTGCTGATAATCTTTTGTCTATAGATTTAAAAGTAAAAGTATTTTAAGGCATATTTTCATATGATTCCCGATTGGCTGGCTGCCTCTGACCTTTGACCTAAAACGAAGCAACATTCTATGGTCCTGGCACATTCCAACGTGATCTTTGAGAGTGTTTCTGAGAGGTTATGACCTGTTACATGACTGTAACCGTCAGAACATTTTGTGCATTCGAAATCGAGAGAGGAGAACAAAGGTTTTGGAAACAAGAGAGTATGATCTTAGTCTTCGGCAAATGCAGGAGACTATCATGAAAGGGATCTTTTATATGTGAACACCATGACAGAGTCATCTGAAGGTCACAAGACCATTGAAGCACACGGATTCACATATTATGTTGTTAATAGTGTGATGAGATGTTACCCGTTTCATAAGCTTCTGAATCTTTTATTTGTCTTTGCATTTCTGTTTTAAGTGAATGTACAGAGAATGCTCAGTACCCTAAACGTGCCCCTCTATATTTCCAGACAATAGCCCATATGTTCCCGTGAGAGGACAACGGAAACAGCTAGTGAATAACCACAAGAGCCCGCCTCGCTGTAGCAATATTTCACTTCCGTTCATGTCTCTACGATCTTTCTTTCGCTACGTCACTCCATCACATTCTCTCCCTTTATCTCAACATTCATCAGCTATCATACTTCTCAGATATAATAAAAACACAAATGCTTGCACACAGACATGACATAGATTCATTCTTCTCTCACTGGGTTCCACAGGGATGCATTTCCCCATGTGATCAGGCGAACATAATCAAACTTGTATGTTATTTTTTTCATATAGCCTACATACACAGGCGCGCACACAACATGTGCTCTGCGTCCAAGGCCTAAAACAGAAGCCTCTGCTATACTACTCAGACAGACACACCCAAAAAAACATTAACTCATCTCCCTACAAACCAAAATATTATATTTAAAAAGACTGGCCGTCATAGATGGCTGAACATTTCCATGAATTACTGCGGTTACTGTAGTGACTGGAAATCGCATACTGCTATTAGGTTAAGTAGGTTATTGGCTCGGCCATAAATTGTTTCGTGTTGTATTTATGTTTTTTCTTAAAGGAACAGTAAAATCCAATAATAATAATAATTCCTCTCATCATTTACTCACCCTATGACCACAAAAATAGAGAATACGGCAGAATGTTATGGAATGACAGCCTTTTTATTTACATACAATGAAAGTGAATAGTACTGACCGAGCCTGCCATTCTCCATAATATCTTTTGTGTTCCAAAGAAGAAAGTCGTGTTTGCCACAACATGATGCGTAAATGTTTTGTAATTAATTTACTAATGCCGAATTAAGTGCCTGCCACACATTTCTCATTTATACACGAACATAATGCTCGACCTCATGCGGACAAACTGTTTACCTCGTTGATGCCTCTGACGTCACGACACACCCCTAGCGCGCGCGCGTGTGAGTGTGTTGTGTGTGTGTGTGTGTGAGTGTGTATGTGCGCGCGCAGTCGCTGCCCGTGAATGCAGTGGGGTTCGTGCGTGCGTGTGAGTGAGTGTGTTTTGCTTGTGGAATGTGGGAGTTGTCCCCACGCGCATTACGAACAACCGACCTGTCCAAACAGTGCGCGCGTGGCAGAGGATGTCACACCAACCAAAACAGCGGACGAACGCTCACAGCACAGTCTTTGGAGGAAAATCCGCCGTACAGGGTAGAGTCGGGGCGGGGCGTAATTACACGGAGTCCCATCTATTTAGGGTCAAGTACAACATTTTTACAGTCCTAACCAGCGTGGGTTCAAAGTTTGTTTTGTGCCCGGAAACTGCGAATAACCCACAGGACGCGGAGCGAGTGCTTTCAGACTCGACCGATGTTTTTGTATTATTTGCCTTTAGTTAATCCACAGACTCGCGAGATGGAATGGATCGCAAAGCTGCAATAGCCAGCGTAATTCGTTAGCATCTCATCGACTAGCTCCTCAGAGGCTCGATCGCGAATACGGGGCTGCGGTGCGGCTGAACGCGGAGAGAGGCGACCCTCTGCGGGCTGCGCTGCCGAGGCGGTGGGCGTGTTTTCTCGGCGTGCTAGCATGTGAGCTGGCGCCAAGTTCTCGGCGTGAAAAAAAACCAAGATTTACAAGTTACGGGCTAGAGTGAAGCAGCAAAAGTCGCACCACGCTTGATCGGAAAAGTTGCACGCAGGTACGAAGCGAGCTGTTTACTCTAACACACACTATTATCAAAGTGAACCTTGTGCTCACACTAATGCAATTCAAAACAAAAGCTGCTAGTCTGCTAATGTTAGGTAACCTACTCAAGTGACTGATTTTTTTAACATGCCACATGAGACCCAGTTAAAGTGTGAGTTAATGTGGGTAGTTCATGTGCGAAAACATGTTTGTCTCTATAATGCCTGTTTGTTTCTTTATTCGTTGTGTATTTGATTCATCTCTCGTTGCACTGATTGAATGCAATTTTAACGCCGATCTTGGCAAGTTATACAACGTGGAAAACTTTGCACATGCCTCCAAGTACAGATAGTTCTGAATAATGACTCAAAGCAGAATATTCGTTCTAATGGTAAATAATCATATTCAAAACAATAAAAAAGCGTGTTATGAGTTTGATTGTATAGCTGCGTATCGTCTCATATGTTGCAGTAATTTGTAACTGCGACATCATGCAACCACGGCGACAATATCGCTTCTATAGCTTTACCAGCACTTTTAAAGTGACTGCTTTGCAGATTTAGCTCACATATCTAACCAAATACTGTAGTCTCAGTGGCAGTGAACTACGAATTCATTACAAAAAATGTAGGTTTTAGTGTACCGATTCACATCAGATACATGTTTTTTTGATACCCGTGTTTGCGGTATCATATTATAATAGCTTTCTTTGATAATAGTACCAAACATTAATGCATTTTGTAATGCTTAATATAGCATTAGTTCATATGCATTAGAATAGTTACAATGTAATTAAACTTTCATTCATATGCTTTCACATACGTGTTTGTTTGTTTAAATGTACATTATGCACTTGCCTATTTGTCTATAATGTTTAATTTAAGTGAAAATAATTATTCCAATTTGTTTTAATTGCTGTCATAATAATATACATTATTATTGTCCTTTTTCACAATGTAATTAGGAAAAAAGTGCATGTTAATTTCCTGATGGATGTCTATATGGTTTTTAAAACCGTATGATGAAAGTGAAACCTAACAATGGTAATAAGTAACCCTGCTATAAATCATATTAACCTCAGCAGTATTGTTAAACATAATGCCCTTGTGGAGAGAGCGTGTGACTCACATGAAAGCACATTGTGCTGTTGGTATGTTGAGAATCTGTTGTAGTCCGCAGAGTTTGTTTAACATGTCTGTTCAACTAGGCTAGGACTTTTTCAGCGTTCACTGTAAAAAATAAAAAACAGAAAATGTACTGGTCATTTTCTGCCAGGACATTATGCAGTAATTTTACTGATATTTAATTCAATATCAATATCATAATTCAATATGCAAGCAAAACAAATGGAAAAAAACAATACGGGGGGGGAAAATAATTTTTTTTTACACAGTGTAATGGACAACTAGTTGGGGCATGTCAGACAAGCATGGTCAAAAGATACCTGGCCATGTTTTTTTTCTGGTTTTATCCCAGCTACTAGACCTTCAAAATCAATTTGCTTACCAGTGTTTGATTGGCTAATAGATTGCTATGCCTTGGACTAGTTGTATAAAATAATGTGTTTGTGAATTGTGTGTGGCTGTAATGCATTTCTTAAAAGTGGTTGTTTTGTGAATGATGTTTCATTGTGTAAATTCATGGTTGCTGATTTCTAATTTGAGTGGAAATAGTATGAGATATCCAACCATGTAACAAGATTAGATGTGATACCCTGGAAAGATTTCAAAACCATCTTTCCCTTTTATTCAGTACCACTGTCTTTTGTATTTTTTTAAACTACCATTTAAAAGTATCTTCCCCCCCAAACTTTTATTCAGCAAGGATGCATTAAACTGATCAAAAAGACTGTAAAGTTGATGGTGTTCTGTTATGAATAAATGCTTTTGAACTGTCTACTCATCAAAGATTCCTGAAAAAAAATCTCACCGTTCCACAAAATATTAAACATTTATGATAAAAACAAATGTTCCTTCAGCACCAAATGCTGTTATAATGATTTCTGAAGGATCATGTGACACTGAAGACTGGAGTTATGATGCTGAAAATTCAGCTTTGCCATCACATGAATAAATTACATTTTTAAAATAGAAAACATATTTTGAATTGTAATAATATTTCACATAACTACTGTTTTTCCTGCATTTTTTATTTTAAAAAAACTGCAGCTTTGTTGAACATTTATTCTTTCTTGGTGAGAGACTTTTTTCCAAAATGTTAAAATGTTTGCTCAGTAATGTACACACACACACACACACACACACACACACACACACACACTATATATGCATACATATAATTTTTTTTCCTCTTTTAATTTTTTTAGTAGTATTTATTTATAAGTGCAGGAAAAGTTACTAAAAATAGATGGATTTGTTTTGTGTTGAGCTCCAGAATGTACCACAGTAGGAAAAATCTAAATGACTCCGCACGGGACGTTCACATGTTCCGTATGTTCCAGAATTCCCATGCACCTGTATATTACATTCACGATCATGAAACAACACGTTTCTGAGCTTGTGCCGTACTGGACTTCCTTTGTACACGTCTTGCTGAGTGTAGGTTGATCTGATGATATGTTTCTTTTGTTTAAAGGAACTGGATTGTGATGTTTAGGTTGTTATTGTGGCGGTGCTCATTTCAGAGGCTGGAATGTGTGGGCCTGTGTGTAGTTTCTGTAACTCTAGGCAGAAGCTGTGAGGCCTTGACTGTAGCCCTGTAGAGAGGCCCATTGAAGGGGAAGTTGGCTCTGTATGTGTGTGTATGCGTGTGTGTGCATGCAGACCACTGGGATTGGACACAGGGTAGAAAGACCCCCTGTACGGAAGGAGGGAAAAGGGAGGAAAGAGGAAGGAGGAGTCAGTTACACTTTTCTGGTCATGTGTGTGTTCCTGCCCCGTGTTGTGCATGAGCAGAGTGAGTGGTCGCGTTACGGCAAGGGTAACCAAAGACGAATACGTAAAGAGACTATTCACAGCTGAGAAAGATTTCTCATTAGTAAACAGCCTAATTTTGACTTCAGGCCATTTTGTAATGTAACTTGAACATTGTTGGCCTGATGCTTGTTTATTTACTGCGGCCAATGTTTTACAGTGCCATCTTTGTCTTTGCATCTTTTTATAAATAATATTTGTTTGCTTATGGTGAATTTAACAGTTCAGAAATAATTGATGTTCAGTGTGTTGAGGTTTTTCAGCATGATGGAATGATAAATGATTAATGTATGTCTTTGTGCAGCATATCTCCAGCTACTGTGGATTGGTACTATTTGCTCAGATGCTTGACATTGCTATATATGGCTTCACTAAACCTACATGGGCTGAGAATCAAATAGACTGAAATAACACAGCAAATGTATGATCTTTTTTCAAATTTATTTACCTTGCATTGTTTTTTTTTTTGAGTATTCTATAGTTTTATTTTGCATAGTCTCTCTAGCAGTATCCAAGGCATAAAATACAGTCAGTCATTTTCATGAAGCAAAGGGCTATGTACATATGTACTAAACAAATACATCAATTATATTGATAACGTTTAGTGGTCAATACACAAAAATAACGCTGCAATTGGCCAATCGGAGGTAGATGTTGCTGAGTGCGATTGAGGTTCTTAACAATGTCTTATGTTGTTTTCACATGTGGTTCTAACGCCGGTATGTCTACGTCATCAACAAGACGCACAGTTGTCCCTTATTTGACATGTTTTCTTAGATATAAGTAATGCTAACAATAACCATAAAAAAGGAATCTTGAGGTTAATTGAAGGATGAAATTAGAATTCCAGCATTCTCCAATGTATTAAAGAGATTGTTAACCCCAAAAAATGTAAATTCTATCATCATTTACTCACCCTTGTGTCATTTCAAACCTGTGTTACTTTCTGTTCTTCAGTGGAACATAAAAGAAGACATTTTGAAGAAGAAAACAGATAGTTTGTGTTACCTTTTTGAGTGAACTATCCCTTTAAGTTGTGTTTATGCAAAGATTTTTGTCCTTTGAGGATGTGATGTTGGCCTACATGGATTGAATTTGTGTTTCTCAAGTTTACCACATTTCACATTGAGGTTAAATCTAAACCAGCTTGATTTCTAGGACTATATCGACTGTTCCGGCTCCTCAGTGGTATGTTAATGTTAATGCTGTGGTTAAGCATCTACTGTAAACAATTACTTATATTTACATAATGTGTAGGATTTTAGCCTATGCAAATGGAAATTTCCTGAAGGAATCTGACAGAAAAATTACTTTACCATGTCCTCATAGAGTGTTGCTTGGCATGAGTCTAAGTTTGTATTTGTGTGGTGTACTTTTGGAATTTTGTGTGTTGTGTATGTGAGAGAAAGACTTTGTGTGTGACAGTGTTATAATCTGGCAGTGTGTTTCCAGTCAGGTTCGTTTGAGGACAACAGCAGTTTTGTGTGTTCTGGACCCAAACTGACCCAACTGGCTCTGCGCATTACACATACGCACACATTTCCTTGGCGTGTGTGTGCATGTGTGTGGAGGAAATGTGTAGGACAGTTTGTCTTAAAGTCTGTCTGTTTTTATGAGTCTGCTGATCTTCCTTGCATTGTTGCCGTCTACGGCAGTTTGCCGGGTTGCTCCAAGTGCGAGAACATTTCTACGGAGCTTTAGTATGTGCTGTTGCATGTGTTCCTGTGTTTTCCACATGGTCTCCATGCCAGGCCTGGCATTCCTGTCGTGTGAGTCTGTCTCTGTCTGTTGTCATAGCCCAGTGAAGGTTTATGAAACCCTGACAGCATCTCTGTCCTGTCCTGCATACAGACGCCCCTCCACCTCTGCTGTGAGGGCTGGGGCGATTTTTCTCTGTTTACTTAAATTTATGACCTAACTATGCCTAAATGTTGCACTAGTTACAAAGTCGAACCACATTATGCAGTTACTAGAAGCATTTATTGCGAAGGAACCATAGCTACGTATGACAATTGAGGTATCACCATAGCTACGTGTTATAGAGTTACTATAGCATGAACATTCTATGTTACACAATAACCACTGGCAATATGTTATGGAATATGCTAATCATGGTTATCCGCAGTGACTTTGCTCTTTGCTTTTTTTGTTTTGTTTTTAAAGTGGGAGGTCAAAGTCAAATCTTAGTCAATCCTTGTTTTCAATTTTGATTAAAAGATAATGTTCATGAATATTATTTCGCTACCGATCTTAGGTTTAATCATGGTGCACAGTGCACATAATGTTCTTTTTAAATGATAAACAGGCCATTGCACTCACAACCAGGTCATCCTTCTGAAGAGGGACAGTCTTTCTCGTACACCTTGGCCTACATACTTGTTAGTGCTATGTGATGCTTCAGTCAGTTCAATCATTAACTCTGCACTACCTTAAAGGGCATCACGGTCAAGCATATAGTGAGGCCACAGTCAAAGTGTCAGTCATGCCGTCTTCACATGTCCAGACCTAAAATATCCCAAGTGTTCTCAGATTTCCTAAGATGCTATGTGGCATAAATGTGGAACATTAACCGGACCGCCCAATTAAGGCACATTTAACATTTTTTGAAAGTCTCTTATCTCCTTCATGTTATGTGTGCATTGATAACGAGGGCCATATACTGAAGTGCGAATAGCGGAGATGTGGCATGTGCATTGTGCACAGTCCAGAATCTCAACCAAACACAGTGTACACACGCAGTTAATGATTTTGGAGACTTGTGAAAGCAAGGACAATCTTGCGATTGTGTGTTTAGCATCCTTTTTAGAAGGAAAGAGAATTCTGCAAGACTGTCAGCATCAAAATCAAAAGTGTACCAACATTTCAGTTAAAGCTACACTGTGTGATATTTTCCCCCATCTAGCGGTGAAAAGGTATATGACAATCCAGTAAATAATAGTTTCCGTTCCTCTCAATTCCGATTTCGTTTTAACTCCTACGGTGGCCTATTTAGTCCAAGATTAACATGGCTTCCAGTTCGACCTCGTTCATGACTGCCATCGAGTGTTAAAACGTGAAAAGCGAAGCTTGAATTTACGGGTATGTCCCTCTTTGGCTAATGTACTTTCAAGATGGAGGGGCAACATGGCGACCGGCATTCGAACCCCTCACCCGTATGTATTTTCAGTGGCATATTATAAACTTACGAAAATACTTTATTACTTGAAAGAAGTAAATATACATTAATGAGCACATATATTTTTGAAAGAACTAAGTGTTTTTAGCTAAGAATAAACTAAAAAAGTTACACAGTGTAGCTTTAATAATTTGATACAATGCACTTATTGTGTACATACATGTTTTTACAATGTGTGGCGGTTTCACTTTATTTTGAGATGTATTTTTTACACTGTTATACATTTAAATACTGAGTAATATTAACAAACTATTTGTACTTATAGGTTTAGGATTAGGGTTTGGTTTAGCGTTAGTTACATGTAATTAAGCATCATTTACTGTAATAACTATAGTAACATGTAACCGTAACATACAGTGTAAAATAATGTGTAACCCATTGTGCTTTCTTATATATAAAAAATACCAGCATGTAATTACAGCTGTAATTAGTTTATGTAATAACATCTATAATTACATTGTTGACTCTTCCCTTACACCTTAAACATAACCATGCCAACAAACCTGTTCATAATCTTTCCCGTGTCCCACCTCAATAGCAGGAAGTAAACATTGTTCCTAATAAGAACATTTGTACCTAACAATTATGACGTTAGTACATGGTGAGCCAAGTTTCCACCCAAATTACCTGGAACAATTTGTCCCAGGAACTTTTTTTTCTTCTTCAGATCTGCTGCTGTCTACAATTCCATCGCGGTCTAAAGTACTGTGAAGATTAGTCCAGTGATGTAGGACTAGACGCTACATTTCGTCCTCCACAAATAAACATAATAAAGCCCAAACCTCGAAGTGTATTTTTTAAACTCTTTGTTGCTTCGAATAGCAAACAATTCTTACTACACGCGCTGGAACAGACTTTTAGGTTGAAATAAAATGTTGCATCAACTCAACCAAGCAGCATGTTCAGCTCCTAAGTCCCACCCCTGAAAGTTCTTGAGCTTTGAAAAAGTACTACCTCGCAAGCAGGGTCGTTTTGAGGGGGAATTGTTTTACCTGGAACTTTATTTAGACCATTGTGTTTCTACCTGGTTCCTGCGGTCGAAACACACAGAGTATCACCCCAAAGTCCCTAGTTCCTGGGGAAAGTTCCCACAGTGGAAACACGGCTGTAGTTAAAGGCATCTAATCTGAAGTGTGACTTGGGCTGCACAATTATTGTTTTAGCACTGATATTGCGGTGACGCATTGCTGTTACAATCTATGCCTGTCCTGGACTCCATTTCCAATAATCCTCCCTGTCTTACACCTGAACTCACTCCATCGTTATCTCCCCCACTCTCCCTGGATTCTCTGCACCTGGCCTTCATAGTTTGTACTCCATTTATTTTGGACTCACTTCCCTTTCCTCCTTGTTCCTGTCTGATTCCTTCATTTAATAAAACCATCTATTGTTTGGAAGTCTGATTCCGTTTCATCCCTGCTGCAACGCACCAAACCCGTAACAGAAGAACGGACCGAAACTACGAAGGACTTTTCTATACAGAATGGGTTTCTTCCTGATCCCGATTTCTCTCATGTCCCCTCTGGAAGAAACTTCACTGGAGGTTTGTCTATGAGGGCTTCGGCAGGTCGGTCGCCTACTGGAGAGGTACGTGGAGAAATTCACTGAGCTGTCTTGTTTGGTGAATTGGCCAGATGCTTCTTTAAATGCCTGTTTTTTTAATCGGCCTCGATGAGGACACCATTCGTTACATTGAACCTGCCTGTTCCATTTCCCTAGTCAAGTCGATGAATCTGATTCTGCTTTTAAATTGTTCTGATTTCGAAGAGGTTCATGCAGTGGCGAGGCCAGACATTTTTAACTGAGTGGACCTTGGTGGAATAGGGTGGACCTCAATGACTACTCTCAAATTACACAAATTTAACAATATGGGACAAAATCACTTGACAGTAAATATAAGCTATATATGATTTATTTTTTGCCAACAAATTCATATAATTCATATATACAAAATTTATTTATAACAAGCAGCTACAAAGCCTATTGCAAGGAAGACAAATATAGATATTGTGCTGCTATATGACCACTGTAACAAGACATCAGTGTTCAGTAATTGGGTTCATTTTAAAATGGAATAACCAGTTCTTGTCACTAATGCAACTCAGTATAACTGTTATCAAACATGTATTTGCAGCTTAACCTGTGAGAATTTCGTCTTGTGTTATGCATCGTGGCCCGTGTTAAAAGTTTATTTCACTAGCAGATGTAAACTCATCTTCCCATCCCCTCAACAATACGCGATTGGCTAAACATTACTACTAAGCTTATTGATTGGCTGTTGCAATAAGGCAGTTATATGAAAATGTTTTCGCTCTACCGTAATTATTTTTTTAAAAGGGCTGTCAATCGATTAAAATATTTAATCGCTATTAATTGCATGATTGTCATGAGCGAACTTGCGATTAATCCTAATTTAATCGCACATTTTTAGCAAATGTAAATCTAAAATTAAGTTTTTAATACTCTAATCAACATGAGTATGGACAAATATGCATGCTTTATGCAAATGTACATTTATTATTAGTGAAACCATACTTATTCAATAATAATCAATACAGCATGAAGATTAGACGTATCAAAGGTCATAGATGTTTATCTAAGAAATTATTCATGTCTCTTAAGCCTAAACTTTAAAATTAAGTGTCATTAGTGATTTCTCTCATTTTAAGAATATAAAGGGAGTTTTTACATTGGAAGTTTAATTCAGAGCAGGGCACAGTTCCTATGAAAAATTGGTAATGTGTACCAGTGAGCGCACCAGAACCACACCACACCCGGAGGAGGTCCATACTCCACGAGTAGGAATATAGTGCGGCCCCTTTAAGAGACGCGCGCTCCCCATTGAACTGCCGGTATTTTGCGTGTGCGCACCGAACTGGGCTGCGATTTACGTGGACAGTGTGAAGAACACGGACTCGGGAGCGCGCTTGTTCAGGAAAGTAACCTGTGCATTCGTTTTAGCCGATTGTAATGTATTTAGTTCAATAAAACAGGTGTACTGTAAGCGGTGATGGTGTTAATGATTTACCTCAGACATGAGCTGTGAAAAAAACGCACTTTTCTTTCTGAAGTCTAGTAAAAGTTAAACAAAAAATGTGGTAGCTTACGTGGTAGTTTATGTAGGCAATAACTGCACTTTTGGTTTAGAATATTAATGTCAACCCTTTTCTTTCCCTATTAATGTTTGCTGCTGCATCCTTTGCGTCTGACTGCTCTCACTTTTTCCAACTACGGGCTATGCCACGGATCAAACAGAAAATGCGCGCTGCGTTAATAAATTTAGTGCTGTTAAAATGAATTTGCGTTAACGCGTTATTAACATATTTGACAGCCCTATTTTTTAATGAAACTTTTTGTACGTGTTTAAGTGATTTGTGTTGTCACATAGGCATATTCTTTCTGCTATCCCAATTTTTTTTTTTTTTTTTTGTCTGTTCTGATTGGGTGGGCCAGCCGTCAATCTGAGTGGGCCAGTGCCACCCTGGCCCTTATGTAGCCTCGCCCCTGGGTTCATGAGACTGTGTGTCTTCCTCATTCGGTCCCCTCAGAAAAACACCCGGACTGGTCAGTTCACCAACAGCCAGTTTTTTCCCCGTATTCCCCCAGTGGGTTTACCATATTGTCCTGCCTGTCCCCAAGCTCAAACCGCCGAGAATGAGGGCCGCCACAAAGTCTAAATCCCCAAGAAGAATGGCCACCTTGAAGCTCTCATCTCCGGCCTAGATGGCCAACCGCCATTCCGGAGTCCTCGCTTAAGGAGGAGCGGTGGCTGATTGACTTTTGGAGCAAGCCCGCTACAGCCTTTCAAGAGCCCGCTCCAAGTCTCCTAGAATCCGCTCCAAGCCTCCACAAGCCTGCTCCAGCCTTCCAAGGGCCCGCTCCAACTCTCCTAGACTCCTCTCCATGTCTCCATGAGGCCGCTCCAGCCTTCCAAGAGCCCGCTCCAACTCTCCTAGACTCCTCTCCAAATCTCCATGAGGCCGCTCCAGCCTTCCAAGAGCCTGCTCCAAGTCTCCTAGAATCCAATCCAAGTCTCCATGAGGCCGCTCCAGCCTTCCAAGAGCCCCCTCCAAGTCTCCTAGAATCCAATCCAAGTCTACACGAGCCCGCTCCAAGTCTCCTAGAATCTGCTCCAAGTCTCCACAAGCCTGCTCCAGTCTTCCAAGGGCCCGCTCCAACTCTCCTAGAATCCAATCCAAGTTTCCACGAGCCCGCTCCAGCCTTCCAAGGGCCCGCTCCAAGTCTCCTAGAATCCAATCCAAGTCTCCATGAGGCCGCTCCAGCCTTCCAAGAGCCCGCTCCAAGTCTCCTAGAATCCAATCCAAGTCTCCATGAGGCCGCTCCAGCCTTCCAAGAGCCCCCTCCAAGTCTCCTAGAATCCAATCCAAGTCTCCACGAGCCCGCTCCAAGTCTCCTAGAATCTGCTCCAAGTCTCCACAAGCCTGCTCCAGTCTTCCAAGGGCCCGCTCCAACTCTCCTAGACTCCTCTCCAAGTTTCCATGAGGCCGCTCCATCCTTCCAAGAGCCCGCTCCAAGTCTCCTAGAATCCAATCCAAGTCTCCACGAGCCCGCTCCAGCCTTCCAAGGGCCCGCTCCAAGTCTCCTAGACTCCTCCAAGTCTCCATGAGGCCACTCCAGCCTTTCAAGAGCCCGCTCCAAGTCTCCACAAGCCCGCTCCAGGTCTCCATGGGCCCGCTCCATGTCCCCCCCGTGCCCGGCGACATGCCCACTCCAGCGCACGAGGCATCCCTTGGATCCTGATCCACCACAGCTGCCCAAGACTCCTTAATAGCCACGGCCGCCCGAGACTCCTATCTGACATGGCTTCCCGAGGTTCCTGATCCGCTATGGCATCCCACAGCTCCTAAACCTGCCATGATTCCTGACCCACCATGTCCGACCGAGACTCTGGATCCACCATGGCTGCCCAATGTCCTAGATACGTTTAGACTTGTTCATTGTTATGAATTCTTTCCAAATAGAGCTATTCAAGTCATTTGATGAATTAATCTTTTTATATCGCAAGATATATCGCAGGAAAACAATTTCGTAATGCCAGTATAATTAAATGGATTTCCCCAGAGTTGCCGAACATGGTCCTAACCAAATGTTAAGCACTTTTTAGTTTATTTTGTGTGATGTGGATCATTTCTCATAATATTAGCTGGTGAGGACTTTGTGTTTAGCAAGGCTAATCAGTCATACTGCTCACTTCACTAAGTCTACTATATTATTTAAAAGATATTTTTTTCCACAGGCTGTTGAGAAATTAGGCTCAATCCAGAATAAAAAACGCAATGACTCTTTTCCTGCACTTGACTGCACCGATTTTAGATGGATATATTTTTCATTACTTTCTTTGAAATAAATAACACATTGTTTTATGTTGTCTTATATAATGACAGATACATTTAAACAGTTATTTGGGACCACTGTAGTTTATTAAGCAGGTTTTTTTTTTAATGATTTAATTTGTTAATTGTTTGTTTATTAATTTTTATGTAATTGATTTATCGTGATATGATTTACTTCCATATACCTTTTTAAAGACGTCTGATATTGACAACCAAAACAGTCGTCCAAAATAACAACGTCCATCTGCAGGTTATCTTCAAAAATATGCACATAAGTAGTGCCATGTTTATGGCTGACTGCCAACTAAATCTTCACAAACGGAGATTGCAAATGTTTCACACATTTTGAATAGATGAATAAATGAACAGCCCAATTTAGATAAATGCATCATTATGTGCTGAAGTGTTTTGAAATGTTTTATTAGTGTGAGTTTTCTGTGTGCATTAGAATCATTTGAGAACTTGCTCTTGAAGAGGTCACGTCTTGTGTGTGCGTGTATATTTGCCCTGAACTGGTATTTTTGCTGTGGAACTTGCACTAGACCTATATGAAGGATATATTTTCTAGTCGAAAGATTTTGCATTTACACAGAAGAGCTGACGAAAAGAAGTCAAAACAGGAAAAGTGTGACATCACTCTCTATGCCGAGTTGTGTTTATTTGGTTTGAGCTGTTCCTGTTTGTACACACAGAATAGTGATGTCCCTGCGACCTTTCACATAGATCTCCACTTCATTGCTGGTCACATGTCTACGACAGTGAAAGGGTTAACCGCGGGCTGTTATCTTATGCACGTTTATTGTGACAATATTCTTATCACCTGATGCTTTTTAGCTGTTTGAGTTGGCGTGTCACTGTGACCTCTGACTCATTTCAGCACGGCGGCTGCTCCTCATGGGTTGTTCTATCGAGCTATAATGATTTTATGTTTATGTGTTAGCTGACCTTGTTCTTTTTTATTTTTTTGAAAAAAGCTTCCGATGGAGATATCGAAGCTGACATCTGTTTATTTTCATTTGTACGGTCTCCTACAACCACTCCAGTCCTCCGAGCGGTCCAGCCCTTCCTCAGTAGCACTGATAGCTAATTAATATTCCCCTCTATCTCGTACGCTCTTTATCAATGCGCATACATTAGCGATGCTTATATAAAGAAGTCTGTTTTTCCCCCATTCGGTTTGTTATACGGGTCTCTTGGCTTTAATCAGAATGATATATTGTTCTATTAAAGGATTGTTAATTATTCAACACTAGCTAAAGTATGTCAGTTATGATTTGTGGTTTTGTTATGTCACAGTGCTGAAGAAATAGGGAAGTTCCTTTTTTGTTTAGTTTTTTTCTGCCTCAAATACACTACCGGTCAAAAGTTTGGAATCACTAAGACTTTTAAATCTCTTCTGCCCACCAAGGCTATGTTAATTTGATCAAAAATACAGTAAAAAAAAACAACATTCATTGTGAAATCTTATTACAATTTGAATTTTTTATTTGAATTTTAATATATTTTGAAATGTAATTTATTCTTGTGATGACTAAGCTGAATTTTCAGCACCATTACTCTAGTCTTTAGTGTCACATGATCCTTCATGCTGATGTGGTGCTCAGGTTTTATTAATTATTATTATTGGTGCTCAATTATTAATAATAAGATAACTTTTCCTATTTTTAATGTCACTTAGTATTTTTTTGGACAGAAGAATAGGAAGCTCAAAAGAATCGCATTTATTTCATTTAGAAATATTTTGTAACATTATAAATGTCTTTTGATCATTTTTAAATTCTTGATAAATAAAACTATAAATGTACTTTTTTTTTTAAGTCTTACTTAAACCAAACTTTTAAATATTAGTGTATCAAGGTTTCCACAAAAATACTAAGCGGCAAAAACATTTTTGAAACATTTTCAACATTGAATCATATTAGAATGATTTCTGAAGGATCATGCAACATAAAATATATTCAAATAGTTATTTTAATTTGGAATAAACTTTCACAATATAACTGTTTTTACTTATTACTTGGTGTGCAGAACAGACTTCTTTCAAGAACTGCAAAAACCTAAATTACTCCAGACGTTTAACCTGTAGTGTACATTACACAGAGTCACTGTTCTTCTTCCCGTCATCTTCATAAATGCATATCTCCATATGTACAACTCTAAATGTCTCTCCTCCTCCTTCGTCTCCTACAGTGATGGAGTCTGCCGTTAGTACATCCACTCAAGTGGCAGATGAGTTTGACCGTAACGTTCCACGGATCTGTGGCGTGTGTGGAGACAAAGCCACTGGCTTTCATTTTAATGCGATGACCTGCGAGGGATGCAAAGGCTTCTTCAGGTACATGCGCACTCATTTTCTCATCCAATTTGGTATTCGCACATTTACACCGATGTTCATTAAGAAACACGTTAACACGTATTATCTGTAACGAATGCGTTACTGCTAGACTATTTATAGTTTATGTGTGTGCGTTCTGCATGTGCGTTTATTAGGCGCAGTATGAAGCGGAAAGCCAGTTTTACCTGTCCTTTTAATGGAAGCTGCACCATCACTAAAGATAACCGTCGCCACTGCCAGGCCTGCAGACTCAAGCGTTGCCTGGATATTGGCATGATGAAAGAGTGTGAGTTACTAGCCAACATGACACATCTTGGAACACTGATCACGGGGAGCCAAGTCACTTTGTTATATCATGTTTTAATTATAGTTTTGATTTTATTTAAACTGGGTAAGAGTCTCAACGTGCCCTGACTGTCATTTTTGCAGGAAGGTAAAGTTGTTTATAAGTTGTTTATGATGGAAGCTCCCTTACACAAGGATGTTAGCAATGTGATACTTGGGATAAGGAAGTAGTTTTGCCATTTGTGAGGACACGTTCCTGAGTGGCAGTACTTCATTTTAAAAGTGAAAGGTACTTCAGGGTTTTTCAAATGGCTCAATTGCTCTTGTGTTTTGAAGAATAATCAGTGAAAAGTGTAGCGTGTATGTTGTCACGTTTTGTACTGTTTATTTAAAACGAACACCACACACAGAAAGATAAGAAAATTTGAACTAAACAAGTCATAAAGTGGCAATATTTGATGGAAGTGTTTATTGACCTCAATAATCATAATAGCTATAAACCTGAATGTTGCTCATAGTTTGACTTGGTAAACCCAGCCTGATCTGCCGGCTATTTGATTTAGTCCTGCAACTCAGTCTGGAAACCTGTACATTTATTTCTACTGCTTCTGTTACACTTTTGTAGGAACCAATCGCAGACTGGCTTATCTACCTGGCGTGCTATTGATGGGTTTAACATGATATGTTAAAGAAGATAGTTGAGAAGAATTGGGCTTACATAGCCTACCCCTCCCATTCAGCATGAATCCATGTTTCCATGGCTGCGAAGTAACATTTAATTGTTAACCTAGCATTTATTTTGTAAACAAAACTGTGTGCTTCACTCCTGTGGTAATATTCACATAAAACAACATTTGCAGTGTTTTGGTGGACCACCGCCGGGGCTACTCAATGCGGTCGCACTGCCCTAGTAATAAGTAAGGGATAATGTACACCCAGCCGGTTGTTATCGCAGAATAAACCCCGACAGAGTGATCAGGGGTCTTGCATCACTCTGAAGGGGTTTATTCTGCGATAAAAACCGGCTGGGTGTACATTATCCCGCTTATTACACGGCTACTAGTCTCAAATAAATAATTATTAGACACAAAATATTGTCTCGAGATTAAATATTTTATTAGCTCTTACACAAAGCTTCCGCGAAGGAAAACAGTTCCAACCTGCTTTAAGCCTTTATATTGCTGAAGATTTGCCATATGCCCTTGCTAAATGTTGAAAATGAATGCTGAAAGGGTTAGTTCACCCAAAAATGAAACCAAGCCTATGATTTACTCACCCTCAAGTTATCGTAGGTGTATATGACATTCTTCTTTCAGACAAATACAATCGGAGTTATATTTAAAAAGTCCAGGCTAACGTTAATCCCAGCAGTTGTTGTAGTTGTGTTTGAAGTCCATAAAAAATCCAGCTGTCCGTCAAATAACGTGCTCCACACGACTCCGATGGGTTAACAGAGCCTTCTGATTCGAATCGATGCGTTTGTGTAAGAAAAAGATCTATATTAAAAACGTTATAAAGGAAACCTGCCTTGATGTCTTCCATTGAAACCCACGACTGTTTAAGCCACAAGATGGCGCCAGCGTTAAGCATAGAAGTAGTATCGGTCAAGTAAGTCGTAGTACCCGTATGAGCGGGTGTTATCTGGAAATAACGTACCGCTGGAATGCGCGATTGACCAATCAGAATCAAGTATTTCACAGAGCCGTGTAATAATGCACCATTTCATATAAGACATTACTCCATGTTTTCAAATTCTGTGCTTTTCCAGAGTATATCAGGGAAGACATAAAGAATGATGTTAAATTCAGTTAAACTTAAAAATAAATAATACAATTTTTATTCAGAGAGATAAAAATATTAATAATAATAATGACAATAATAATTATTCACAGCTTGGTGTGCAAAATGAAGAGACATCCTGTAGATTTAGCTTGTTTTAGAAAGGGTGGAAAGTTTTTTTTCTTTCTCAAATATTTCTACCAATATTAATAAGTAATAGTGGTCTGATGGAATTGTTTAGTGTGTGAGACTGAATTTAAAGCTATTGATTATCATCAGCAAGCAACTAAATTATGAAGAATTATGGTCATAACAACACTGGAGAAAAACATACAATATGCGATTTTAGATGTTTATTTATTTTAAACATGTTTAGATATGTTTCACCTGTAATAAAACTATATTACATGGGTATAGTGATGACACTCATCTTTGCCTTCAGTTATACTGACGGATGAAGAGGTTCAGAGGAAAAAGGATCTGATCCAGAGGAGAAAGGATGAGGAGGCACAGAAGGAGGCACAGAAGCCCCGGCTCTCAGATGAGCAGCGCACTGTCATTGACACGCTGGTGGATGCGCATCACAAAACCTACGACGATTCCTACTCTGACTTCTCACGTTTCAGAGTAAATACTCTTATAATCAAACATTTATGTTCTTTACCTCTTCTGCTCTTTCTCTTGTTTTCAACCAAACCAGTTTCAATATCTTCTTTTGCATTGGCCCCAATGTGTGTTTGTACACTTGAGTGACCAGAAACCCCCCAATAATAATAATAATAATAAATATCAAGCCAAGTGCCTTTTGCATTTCAGAACAAACTTTTCTCCACCAACTCTTGATAAAGGGACTTTAAGTCAAATGTTAGGATTGCATTACATTATCTTTCAGAAATAATTCTGTGTTCATTTGCTCCTCAATAAATATCTCTTATTATTGTAAATGTTGAGAACAGTTTGGATACATAATATTTTTTTCTTTTGATGAATAGAATGTTCCAAAGAACAGCATTAAAATATAGATTGAAAGTCTTTACTGTCACTTTTGATCGGTTTAATGTATGAATAAAAGTTTTTTTGTTTTGTTTTAAACCTTATTAAAAGTTAAGTATTAAGCCTTTTTTTCTTGACCAAATGTTTTATATATGTCAAATATATCTCATAGTGTTTATTTTATATTTTGTTTTATAATGCAGAGACATTCATACTTAGTTTTCAAATACTTTTATGTTTTTTGTTTATTAGGCATCCATTCGTTGCTAATTTGTTCAGTGTGTTCATGTTTATGTGTGTTCTGTGTTGCAGCCTCCAGTTAGAGAAGGTCCAGTTACACGTAGTGCCAGCCGAGCTGCGTCTCTTCATTCACTTTCAGACGCCTCCTCAGACTCCTTCAGCCACTCTCCAGGTGACACACACACACACACACACACACACACACACACACACACACACACACACAAACAAACACAAATGGATATACATGCTAAACAAATGCACATACACAGTTGTTTGTGCGTAAATCACCTGTAAAGTTAATTCTGAGAAATGTTTTTCAGCCCAGTGTGAGGCGCAGGCAGGCATGAGTGTTCGTGTGTTAGAGGTGTGTGTGTCTTATATGCACAGCAGGCTCCGTCCATCTCACCATGCCTGACGTCACAG
This sequence comes from Pseudorasbora parva, assembly GCF_024679245.1. NCBI lineage: Eukaryota > Metazoa > Chordata > Actinopteri > Cypriniformes > Gobionidae > Pseudorasbora > Pseudorasbora parva. The sequence goes on along the minus strand of NC_090183.1, from coordinate 34,992,756 downwards.
GAGAGCCACTCTAATGACAAACAGACTATTCACATGGACACACACACACACACACATGTTGGGTTACCATGCTTTATGGGGACTTTCCATAGACATAATTCTAAAATGTATACTGTACAAACTGTATATTCTATCCCCTAACCCTTAATCTACCATAAGGAAACAGTCTGCATTTTTAATAAACATAATTTAATATTATTTATAAGCTGATTTCCTTATAAGGACCAGAAAATGTCCCCACAAGGTCAAAAATGACTGGTACTACTATGTATGGGGGTACATTTGGTCCCCATGGACACCCACACACACACAGATATATGGCTCATCTTGATGTTTTTGTAACATTAAATATGACATTTGTTGTAAATTCTCTACTAGGTATAAATGGTATGACCATAGTTTTACATCTCAAAATGACTACTTTTTTCAATGACTATCTTGATATATATATACATACATACATACACACACACACACACACACACACACACACACACACACACCTAAAGGATTATTAGGAACACCATACTAATACTGTGTTACCCTTTCACCTTCAGAACTGCCTTAATTCTACGTGGCATTGATTAAACAAGGTGCTGAAAGCATTCTTTAGAAATGTTGGCCCATATTGATAGGATAGCATCTTGCAGTTGGTGGAGATTTGTCGGACGCACATCCAGGGCACGAAGCTCCACCACAACTGTTCCACCACATCCCAAAGATGCTCTATTGGGTTGAGATCTGGTGACTGTGGGGCCATTTTAGTACAGTGAACTCATTGTCATGTTCAAGAAACCAATTTAAAATGATCGAGCTTTGTGACATGGTGCATTATCCTGCTGGAAGTAGCCTTCAGAGGATGGGTACATGGTGGTCATAAAGGGATGGACATGGTCATAAACAATGCTCAGGTAGGCCGTGGCATTTAAACAATGCCCAATTGACACTAAGGGGCCTAAAGTGTGCCAAGAAAACATCCCCCACACCATTACACCACCACCACCAGCCTGCACAGTGGTAACAAGGCATGATGGATCCATGTTCTCATTCTGTTTATGCCAAATTCTGACTCTACTATCTGAATGTCTCAACAGAAATCGAGACTGATCAGACCAGACAACATTTTTCCAGTCTTCAACTGTCTAATTTTGGTGAGCTTGTGCAAATTGTAGCCTCTTTTTCCTATTTGTAGTGGAGATGAGTGGTACACGGTGGGGTCTTCTGCTGTTGTAGCCCAGCCGCCTCAAGGTTGTGCGTGTTGTGGCTTCACAAATGTTTTGCAGCAAACCTTGGTTGTAAAGAGTGTTTTTTTCAGTCAAAGTTGCTCTTCCATCTGCTTGAATCAGTTGGCATATTATCCTCTGACCTCTAGCATCAACAACGCATTTTCGCCCACAGGGCTGCCGCATACTGGATGTTGTTCCCTTTTCACACCATTCTTTGTAAATCCTAGAAGTGGTTGTGCGTGAAAATCCCAGTAACTGAGCAGATTGTGAAATACTCAGACCGGCCCGTCTGGCACCAACAACCATGACGTGCTCAAAATTGCTTAAATCACCTTTCTTTCCCATTCTGACATTCAGTTTGGAGTTCAGGAGATTGTCTTGACCAGGACCACACCTCTAAATGCATTGAAGCAACTGCCATGTGATTGGTTGATTAGATAATTGCATTAATGAGAAATTGAGCAGGTGTTCCTAATAATCCTTTAGGTGTGTGTGTGTATATATATATATATATATATATATATATATATGTATGTATGTATGTATTTATGTATATATGTATGTATATATTTATATATATATATATATATATACATACATACATACACACACACACACACACACACACACACACACACACACACACATAAAAAATCTGTTTTTGATAATAATTTACATAACTTATTAAAGGCTGCTGATTTAATTGTGAAAAGTGTCGATGACGACATTACATTTGTCCATTCGTGTTGTATCAAACACTGTTTTTCAGATATGTTTATATTGTTTGCTCTATAGGGAAAATGTAAGTAAGAGAATTATTTGGCTGTGTTGACTGTTGACAGCTTTGTTTACTGTCATGAAGGCGTTTGGAAGAGTTCGGAACACAGTACGTTGACAGTCAGTGAGCTTGTGCTGAGCTGCAGGCTCAACCAGTCACGTGTACCTGTGGAAACATGTAGAAGAGACGTCTTCACTAACTTTATTACAAGCTGAGCTTAATTTATTACAAATCTGAATTTAAAAAAAATCAAAATAAACCTTTATAATATCAAGGGTAAAAAGATGCACAGTTATGATTTTTCCCACAATCATGCAGTCATAATACATAATGAAATTTAATAACAGCAAATGAAATGTACACAAAATTGCTGAATTGTAAAATTAAAATACAATTCACTAAAGATTAACAACAGAAGATGTTTGTTATCCGTCTGTATTATATAAGGCTGATGGCAGATTTTGGAACAGACACAAGGGGGAGATAACACTTCTGTTATTCAGCTAAGTGGACAGTTATCTGCCAGTGTATTAAAATATTGTGCCTGTCTATTTCTTTGTGCCTGTCTATTTATTTCCTTGTCTTATTTCTTTGCCTATTGAGTCCTATTTTTACTTACCCTACCAACTTTTTCTCCACAAAAATAAAAAAATATATAACTTAGTAACTTCAATACAGTCAAAGAATGATCCAATTTCCTTTAATTTGTTGGCATCTGTTCAGAGTGCAAATCCCTTCAGAACCATCAGAAAATGCTGGAAGGCGGTTATGAAGTGTTAAAGGTTGCTGAGATTAATTCTTTTTTCTTCTTTCTCCACCCCCTCCCCCCCTCTCCACATATGTAGAATCGGGAGATCGTAAGATGAATCTGAGTAATCTGTTGATGATGTATCAGGAGCAGGGTTTGAGCTCCAGTCCAGACTCAAAGGAGGATGAGGGCTCTGGTCTTTCCATGCTTCCTCACCTGGCTGACCTGGTTTCTTACAGCATCCAAAAAGTCATCGGCTTTGCTAAGATGATTCCTGGATTCAGGTAGAGTTCATTTATGGATTCATTTGAATTGAAATGAAGGAGAAATGACTGAATTGCAATTTAAAGAAATCATCTAAAGAAATGTATTAAATTATATATACTGTATACATACATACACACTGGCCACTTTTTTAAGGTACACCTCTTCAATTGCTTGTTTCAAAAATCTCATTAAACCAGTCTGACCATTCTCTTCTGATCTCTGGCATCAACAAGGGATTTTCACTCATAGAACTGCTACTCAAGTGCTATTTTCACCAGTTTTTTTTTCACCATCCTGGTCTGGGCACAAACAACCATGCCATGTTCCTTTAGTCACTTAAATCACATTCCTCACCCATTCTGATGCCTAATTTGAACTTCCGTCTTGAACATATCTACACCCTTAAATTAGGGGTGTAACGGTTCACAAAATTCACGGTTCGGTTCGATACGATACACTGGTGTCACGGTTCGGTTCGGTACGGTTCGGTATGTTTTAGATACAGCAAAAAGAAAAAAATGGCAGATAAATTAACCTTTTTTATTATTTTTTTATTAAAACTAACAAAGTATGATTTTTTTTTTTTTTTTTTTACATTGAACAATTATGGAGCTATACTTTACCCATCTTCTGTGTAGTTACAGGAACAAGACATTAGCGTGCGGTGCATGTTGCGTGTGCGGTGTGCGTTGCAGGAGCCCCACACCCTATAGTGCTTCCACATATGCTGCGTTTGCAGTCCGCAACTGATCCGCTGTTACATACCACAAACACAGCATTTATTCATTATTTTTTATTTAAAATCCAAAGGTTTTTACTGAACATGCCTCGTCAGAATTCCAATTATCGTTGTTTACTCTTTAATAGAAGTCAGGTTACGTAGCCTACTACATTTAAACAACAGTTTATTAAATTCATTTATTCATATTTATATACTTTAGATTTAGCTCACACAAGTGGCAAAACATTTAAACATAGTTTATAGCCTTAAATCACAAACATTTTAAATTAGAAACTTACAATAGTCTATACAAAAATAGCCGACTGTCGTCTTATCTTTCGTTTTTACACCCTTTTAAAAGAAATCCTGCAGGTCATAAAGAACTTTGCTTTTCACCTCCAAGAAAGTACGAGTGCTATCCATTATGGCACTTTTTTTTTAACCTAAATGCCAGGTAAAGTGTGGTTTTGTTGCTTTACTTGAGAAAGCCATGTGTTGACTTTGAAACAAGAGTATATTTTACATGATATGCATCTGTGGTGAAATTACTAGATTTTCGCGTCAGTACATGTTTATTTTAATGCGAACAATGTTCTATCACTTTAATGCAGCAACGCAGCGCAGCAAAAAATAGACTCGGTACGAAAACGATCCGTGCACTGCTGCAGACGCACCGCTCCTGGAACAGACTGACGGACCGCATCCGCGTGCAGTGTGAAAACTGTAATCCGTTAACATGGGTACGGGAAAAAACGCAACGCACACGCACTGCAGACGGAGTGTGTGTGAAACGGGCGTTAGGTCTCATATCCGCGGCTATAAATGGACCACTCGCCGCGGTGATGTCTTTTGCCATTTGAATAAGTTGGAAATGTCTGTCTAAATGTTGCGGGGATAGTTGTTGTGGGATAGTTTGTGGCTGTTTCTCCTTTTTATCGTCTTGTTGTCGGCGTAAATGAGTTGATTGACATGACATGAATTATTCCCGCTGCTGTACCATCAGCAAATGCGACATACCGTTGTTTTTGAATCCATCACTCTTGCCAACACCATCATAGCTTACAAAGAATCCAAAGTTCACCCAAACACCAGACCTGTTGGTTATTGGAGGATCTTCTATTTCTGGTTTGTTAAACGCAATAGCCATTTTGCCACGAGCATTCAGCGCGTAGCGAGCACCTGACTGAGCAGCCTAAAACATATTTGGTGGTTTTTTTTTTTCACTTCGGCGGTGTCAGGGGCATTGGCTGTTATGTCGTTTTGGTTATTGGGCTACCTTGTTGAACGCATATTATTATATTTCACACACTTTTTTTATTTTCCAAATCTAATTAATTAGTCCAAGAACCGTTCGGTACATGATGCGTACCGCGTACCGAACCGAAAGCCTCGTACCGAACGGTTCAATACGAATACGCGTATCGTTACACCCCTACCTTAAATGTATTATGTTGCTGCCATGTCATTGGCTGGTTGATAGAAAGGCAATAGTAACTCAAATAACCACTTGTTACTACCGAAGTCTGCAGAAGAGCATCTCTGAATGCACAACACATTAAAGCTCGAAGCAGATGGACTACAGCAGCACAAGACACACTGGTGCTGCTCACCAAAATTCAACAAAAGAAGATTAGAAAAACATTGCTGGTCTGATGAGTCTTCTGCTGGGATATTCAGATGGTAACAACATAAATCCATGGATCCATCCTGCCTCCTATCAGCAGTTCAGGTTGCCGGTGGTGGTAATGTGATGGTTGCATGCCAAGAACATATCCCTAATATGTTCTCGGCATGCTTTGGGCCCCTTAGCACCAATTGAGCATCACTCAAACACCACAGCATACCTTAAGTATTTTCGCTGACCATGTCATGCTATGCTATGTCACAAAGCTCAAATCATCTCAAACTGGTTTCTTGAGCATGACAGTGAGTTCACATTACTCACATGGCTTCCACAGTCACCAGATCTCAATCCAAAAGAGCACCTTTGGGATGCGTTGGAAGGGGAGATTCGCATCATGGACGTGAAGCCGACAAATCTGCAACAACTGCGGGATGCTATCATGCCAATATGGATTAAATTCTCTGAGAAATGTTTCCAGCACCTTGTTGAATCAATGGCATGAAGAATTAAGGTAGTTCTGAAGGCGAAAGGGGGTCCAACGGTGTACCTAATACACTGGCCAGTGAGTGTGTATGTATGTGTATATATCTGAGCGAGTGTGTTCTGTACATTAAAGGGTTACTTCAGCGATTAGCATATGGCTTTGTATCAGTAGAAACCCTGGAGTATATTCGAATGATTGTGCCCCCTCATATCCTCCTGTGACAAGAGATTTATGCATTTTATTTCTGGAAAAATTCCTCCCATGACGCAAATATCGACAATTTGCGCTATCGGGGGAATTGTTGGCCAGAGGGTAAAGACTACAGCCAGCAGAGGGAGCCATTTCCGTATGTTTTCAACTCGCGCGTGGGGGATGGGAGATTACACTCACCGCTCAACGCTCTACGCGCCGCTCTACGCTCAACGCGCAGCTGCAACCTCAGGCATTCATGTTTAAACGGTGCGGTCTGCAGAGCAAAGTAAGTCTTTCAATTTCTCAAACTAATTCCTATGAAAGTTAAGCTTTCAAAGGCATGAACTGAAAACGCGCCAGACTGAACATGCGCTGTAAATCTATGCCGTGGAAGCATTTACCTCAGCTCTCATCACGAGCTCATCCATGATTGTCAATATATCTGACTCCTGCAGCGTTTTAGGCTGTGAGACTCCCTCAGCGGCTAAATCACATATTGAACACACACATTCAGTTTTTAATTGCAGTGTCTGTTCTCTAACTGAACTGATTTTTGTCTGTTCTCTAACTGAACTGATTTTTGTCTGTTCTCTAACTGAACTGATTTTATGAAAATGAACACGGTCGCGGTGGGAAAGTGATCAGTGATTCAGTAATCTAGTAGCGGTGGCTTTGGGAATGGCCTCGTAGGGCAGCGAAGCATTCTGGGAATTGTTGTCTTTCATCCCCATGAGACAAAAATACGTTTTCTGTCTTTTCTCAGTCTAGAAAGCACTAAATTAAAAAATAATTTCACATTTCGACTACATTAATGACCCAGTTTAAATACAGTTTCATCTTCCCAGCGCTGAAGTACTCCTTTAATTACATCCATTTAGTGGATCTCATTTGTGGAAAGTTTCACCATTTTCCCAACCGGTTATTGTTGACATGACTGTCATATATTTGATTTCCTCAGGAACATAAAAATAGGTCTGACCTTATAAAGTGTCACTCTCAGTACATGTTTCTTGCCTGCTTCTGTGCACTTCCATGTATTTCCCAGCTTCCTCAGAATATGCGTTAATGCATATGCATTACGGACCTCAGGTTGCTGTGGTAACCATAGGAGTGTCATGTTATCTGAACTGAATTCACCCACTCCTTCTTACATCTGCCATTCACAGAATCCAGCATGAGCCAATATTTGATATGTATGTGTTTGTGTCTGTTCTTGTGTGTCTCAGAGAGCTGACAGCTGAAGATCAGATTGCTTTGCTGAAGTCCAGTGCTATAGAAGTCATTATGCTACGGTCCAACCAGTCGTTTAGTCTAGAGGACATGAGTTGGAGCTGTGGAGGACCGGACTTTAAATACTGTGTCAACGATGTGACAAAAGGTACACATAAACTCAAGCTCACATTGAGTTTTAGTTAAATGAAAGAAATTAGAAATGTTGCCTTGGCAACTAACTAAATTAAAATACATTTAAGTGGTACTAAAATTACTGAAATAAAAATAAGTTGAAGAAAAACAACATAAAATTACTAAAATTAAAACTGAAAATATATATTTTTAAAAGCTATTTCAAAACATGAATAAATATTACAATAGTATGTAATCATGCTAAAATAACACTGAACAGTTGCATGTTATGCCAACAGTTTCCTTGATTTTGAAGAGGATGTTTTACTGCATTTTATTTCTGATTAGTATTTAATCTTATGATTTATGATAGTTCATTGCAGGTTGAAATGTTAAAGTAATTGTTTTAAATATTTTTTTATTCCATTTTTTTGTTACAGTGACACCACACTTGAAAATTTATGGAAATCTTTGTATCGATGATTAATACCAAAATAAGTAAAATATATATATATTAAAACATAGTAAAAATGATATTCAAAGTATATATACTTATTAAAAAAAATAATATTACATGTATTTTTATATAGTTTCACAAATGTTTGGTTAACAGTTTATTTAGTTTACAATTTATTATAGTTAGGTATCATGAACTAACACTTAAAAAAATTAAATCTAGGTTTGTTAATTTATAAAGATACTATTGTGCATAAATTAATATTAATTCATATTGTACAATTTAACATTCAAATTTAGCAGTTACAAATGCTAATGTAATGTTAAAGACATTTTGACAATAATAAAATAACAATTATAATTTGACAATAGTAAAATTACATTTTTAGTTTTCAAATTGTTTATAATAAATGTATAATAATAATTGTTATTATTAATTAAAATAATGATTCAATTAGAAATCCTAAATGCAGATCAATACATGCTATGGAAGTATTGTTTATTGTATTTTTGTTACAAATTTATAATTGTTATAATAATAATAATTAGTATTACATAATAATAATTAAATGTTAATTATAAAACAATAGCTATATTATTAGAAATTGAGATTATTTTTGGTAACTTTCAGGTTATCAAAAATAATAATAAAAAACGTTCATAGTTTGTGATGAACAGCATCTTTGGTTAAGCTTTATGACCTCATCTTGTTTTTGTGTATGTTCGGGGGTGCAGCTGGACATACTGTAGAGCTGTTGGAGCCTCTGGTGAAGTTTCAGGTGGGCTTGAAAAAGCTTAACCTACATGAGGAAGAACATGTGCTGCTAATGGCCATTTGTCTGCTGTCTCCAGGTCCGTGTGTATCCCAAATAAACTAAACGTTAGACAGACTGAGACTTTAAAAACATGACCATGCTTGCAAGCAAGAATCTCATTTGTCTGTGTTTGTGTGCTCGTAGACCGGCCCGGGGTGCAGGACCACGTGCGAGTGGAAGCGTTGCAGGACAGGTTATCTGAGATTCTGCAGGCGTACATCCGTGCGCATCACCCAGGGGGCCGACTCCTCTACGCTAAGATGATCCAGAAGCTGGCGGACCTCCGTAGCCTGAACGAAGAGCACTCCAAGCAGTACCGCTCCCTTTCTTTCCAGCCCGAACACAGCATGCAGCTGACCCCTTTGGTGCTGGAAGTGTTCGGCGGGCAGGTGACCTAGTAACTTCACCCGAGTCGGATCAAGACGCGTGGGTTAAATGGTGTGACTCAGAGGGGTGTGGAGTGAATGTACGGACAATCACCTTAAAATGCATACAGAGTTTCCAGGACGAAGTTTGTGAGTGGTGTGTGTGTTTGTGTGTGTGTGTGTGTGTATCCCTCATCATTTTCAGATCGGCTAAGGAGTGCCATAGATGTTTCCTTTTGTTTGTTGTAAGGAGGACATTCTTAAAAGAATGTAAAATGGTCATGGTGTTTTTCACTGTGGCAACTCAATACAGTAATGTTTTACTGTAATTTCAATAGCCAACATTATTACACTGCATGTGTAGGATGAGTGTGTAAGTGTGCAGTCCTGTTCTAAACCTCTGCATGGTCCCCAAAGCGCTGTCCACTACTGCTGATGTCCTGTCTCTTCACCTCCTGCCTTTAAATGCACAGGGTTAAAAGTACTAATGCAAGCACACAGCTCTAACTCACCCCTCGCCTAGCCACTTAACCGATTAAACGGCAGCTCCGCCCCCTTCCTTTGCCACCAGAGCTCTGATAGGTTGCTGAACAATGGCTGTCTTCTCTAATGTTTGCCTCTGCTGTGACTGGCCAATTATCTGACGCCTCTGCAACGTGGTTAGTGCGGCATTAGCGCTTGCCATACAGCTAATCTGTAAATAAGACTCAGTATCTATATTCGTACCTATTTCGATTAGTGTAGAGTTTAATATAAGCGCTTCTCGTGGCTTATGGTAGAATCTAGCGAAGGGAGACCCTGCAGCCCTGGCTGGCTATAAGCTATAATCAATATGTAAAGACTACAATCTCACCGTGCGTTATGCAAACACACAGGAATTGGAAACACGAGTTAAGGTTTTTTTTTTTTTTTTTTAATGAGAGCTTTACCTCTTTTCTTTACATCGTTTTGAAGTAACATCTGTAAATCCTGTGTAACATTTTTCTCAACTCTTGCATTCCAATCTTTTTTTTTTTTGTGGACACTTAATTTTTGATTTTTTTTTTAATCCAGATTAATTCATCAAATTATGTTTTTTCTCCAACTAAATTTTACCTTTCTTTAGTAATCACATTTGTTTTTTATAATGATTTTTAACTTCTTGATTTATAGAATTTTTTTACTAAAGCAGGAGTTAGAAAGCTATAATACAAAAAAAAAACAATGTTTAGGTCATATTTCAACCCAAAATATATATATTTTTCCACATTATGGTAATGAAAATGTTCTTAATAAATATAATTACTTGGAAAAAGTATTGAAAATAATCTAACATCTCAAAAACGGGTTTTAGGAGATTCAACATATTTGTTGTTGTTGTGGTTTTGTGCATCACATGCTAGTAAGAAGGACTTTACTGAGAAATTAGACTGTTCGGTTCTCACTTTTTTAGGATAACTTTAATAGCAGCATGCTATTTGCCATCTGTGACTACGGTTTTACATGATACCTGGGTGTTTTTGATATTTGTTTGCTCAGGCAGGTTCTTTAAAGCATTATCTAATTACAGCTTAACACAACTTGGCGCATTCTTTTCTTATGCTAGTTTGTTATAGTCTAAACAGTAATTACAGACACCTAATACCACGTCGGCCGTGGTGTATCACTCTAGCCACTGCCTGCATTGTGTCCTCTAAACCAAACACAGCTGCCTTAGCTTGGCCTCAGCCATTCACAGTTATTCATTTGAATTGATCTTTTTATGCTTTTTAAGCATGTCCTTTTCTCCACTGTGTATTATAGCTGTGTGTGATTATTTGCGAGACTGTCGACTCCCTGAGTCGCATTCGAGGGCTGATACTTACAGAGCACCGTCTCTGTTGCTTTATATATCTTGTGCTCTCGGCGTTCTCCACAATATCTTTTTTAATCACGTCTGATTTATATGAATCCTCTACTTCTCGGTCAGGGCTCAGGGTCATTAGAAAAAACTTTTCTGTGGTATGAGAGTTAATCATAGTTAATGAAGATTGTCTGTAGGTGTGAGTTTGGTGTCGGAACTGGGTTGACGATTTAATGATCATGTTAAGCTGAATTTAACTACCTGGAAACTGCGGCTCCTCGGCGAGCGCAGTGCGCGTGTGTCTGTGGAAGCATGTGTTTATGAAGCGAGGGCGATGTATAGCATTTACCTATACACCAAGTATATTCATATTTGATTGGGTGTCATATTTGACCCAGCATAGATGGGTAATTTGTGTGTGAGGGAAAAGGTCATCGTTTCCTCAGTACATTACTAATAAATAACTTAGTCATGGCACTTACGATTTAATGATATGGAAGGTTTGCTTTATATATATATATATATATATCTATGAGTATTACTTTGCAAATGTAAAAGATTAAAATATTTTCTTGTAGACTAGTTTTGATATTCTGGTATCTGTACAGGTGGAGGCAGAGGGCAAATGGTTGTGTGTATGTGTGGGTAGGTATGCAAATATAGGAAAGTACGATTGAATGCTAACCTCCTGCCCAGTGCTTCACTCTCTTTCGACTGTCTATTTTATCGTCTTCATGCCTTCTCTCTATACTAAGCTGCTCTTTACTTTGTGGGATGAGGGTGTACACTCAATTTGAAACTGGAAAACAATGAAATCTTCCAGTTTTGAGCATTTTTGTAATCATTCACTTATTTGTTTTGTTCTGATTTCATGACGAACGAGTGAGAATATCCCTGCAGCACTTACCATAAATTTGTATCAGACAAACCAGGACAACGTCATGTTTAAACCGTTGCAAGATATACATTAAGCATGATGATGATGATGGCGATGCATGAGAAAGACAGAGATGAAATTGATGTTGGTCTCTTTTCCGAGTGCAAAATGTAACCATAACAAACTACCTCTCTGGGGAACAGACACATTTGATTTGTATTTTTTTATGATTCATTTGTATTTATTGCTGTGCAGTGGCTCACATGGACAACCCAGTACCTCATGTATGAATATCACTTAACAACAAAGACGCCTTAACAGCTGTTTTATCAGATTTTTTTAAACTATTATTATCTGCGTGTACAGTATTTGTATCCTTAGCTTTCTCCAACACGTTCAAACATTCACATACATGGACTGACAGAAAACAAAACTTACATGTTCACAAGAAAGCTGGGAGCTGTTAAGGCGTGGTCACTTCCATGATTGACAGTGTTCAGTTGCTGCTGGGATTGGTTGGCCATCCTCAGGCCCCTCCCCCTCTTTATTCTGACTGCTCAGTTGGATTTTGCTGCTCCACAAAATAATTACACAAAACATGACAGAGCATGGCCTTCTCTCTTTTTCTCTTTTTAAACGGTGATCTGTCAAGTGGACATCATCTACCCTGCAAATCTCACATGCTCAAACGTTACCTCGTACAAAAACACATACATACGCTCTCTGGTCAATACCTCATGCCAGGTCAATCCTAAAATGGAGTAGAAGATGGATTCGAATTGATGGCAGAGTCATCTGTGACAAAGAGTTGATGAAGAGAGACATGCTCTTTACCTCTCCTCTTCTGTCTGGGCACCATAGGACAGGAGATCAATAGAAAGTTTTTGGCACTAAATGGCTCATAAGTGCTGAAGCAGTTCTGTCTCTGAGTGAATGGGTACCATAAAGAAAACTTTAATGCAAATGCTAGCTGTTTACAGGCTAACAGTAGTATGCCTGCTCACCAGGACAAAACCAGTTGAATATGACCATTCATGAAACATTTAGTTTTTCTTTTTCATCATAAAGTATTGTAAATTCATGTTCCTGATTTCATGTAATATTGGTCAAATGTTTTACAAATCAATAAAAAAATATAATAATAAACACTGGTTACTTGTTTGATTTTTTTTTTTTTTGTCATAGGGGAGAGTGGGTAGGCTGTGTCGGCCTGTTGTTTCAATGGGAAGGGCACATCAGATGTTCTTTATTTTATGGGTTCACTTGTTTATTTGCCTGTATTCTCAAACCTAATTTTACCCATGTAAATAATACATATTATAAAATAATGTTTTCCAGGTATAGGCCCTATTATATAAAGCTCACTTGCATTTTATTTTATATGGTCACTAGATGGAGCCTGTGCACACGTGCACTCACTGAGGCAAACTGTGGAACAGATTGTGCTGATGTTAGGCTGTGTGCTAACTTAACTTTTACTTTTCAAAGTTTCACAACATAATTAAAAAGATAAAAATCGCCAATGCTATCAGCTATGGCCCTGGTCACCAACGTGAACAGCGCTGCCATCCAGGAATCGTCGACCAGGAGTGAATCCACAGAGGAGGCCTCAGTTTGCCATTAATAAATAAGTCAAAATAATCGTTTGAATGGCAGTGTGATAGTATTCAAAATATTTGTCGTGGCATATTACATTTTTGGAGAACTTTATTTGAAGTTTGCTACAGGATAAGAAAGAGAAAGAAAGAAGAAGTCGACATTTTCGGACAATCGGATATGCTGCATTCTTGTGCTCTCGGAATTATCGTAAATGGTTTCCTAGGTAAAAAAAACTGCACATGACGCCCTTCCAATTAACAATTTGAATGGGATGAGCTCGTAAGCACGACTTCAGAAGTGGGAATTATCAAATTTCTGATAGCACGCGAAGGCGGCATTTACTGAACAACGGTGTCACCACACGAAGGTTCTTAAACGAAAGTGAGCAACTTCATCCCTTCACAAAGTCATATTATACTTTAAAGGTGGCCTATCTCACTTAATAGTAACAGTTACACGATTATGGGGTTGAATATTGAACAATGATGTACGATGGTTGGTTCTAATTTGCAACTTCATCCCTTCACAAAGTCAGATTATACTTTAAAGGTGGCCTATCTCACTTAATAGTAACAGTTACACGATTATGGGTTTGAATATTGAATAATGATGTACGATGGTTGGTTCTAATTTAAAAGCAAGTTATTTTAATATATTTTGTGTTAACTTTCTCTAGTCCGTTGCTTTTATAAAAATGTTTTTATTATTTAGTCATTGCATGTAACATCGTTTTGAAGAGCCCAAGTTGTCATTCAATTTACTTCTCTGTGTTTAGGTGGCTCGTGACCTTTGGAAGCCAATGGCACGTCACTATGCATTGGCACATCCGGTTTTCATTGGCATGATGTACCAGTGGATAGTGGCATGTGTCACTGATATTCGAGAGGAATAATAATCGAGAAGACTCCGGTGTAATTGTGAACTGTGTTTCTTCTGGCTGCGCATCTTTTAATGTCTTTGGTATCTGCTACTGCAATACATTTCTCCCTGAGACCAGAGTTTGGCGCTATACCTACCCGTCTTATTGGCAAAGTTCTGGTGAGATCACTGCAGGTTAGGGATTGTTGGTTTTTCCTGCATAAAGAATTACGAGACGGACGCCTCCGTCTGTTGACAAAACTCAGACATTCAGATAATTGCTCTGATTCGGCCTATCATGATAATTAAATCATCAGAAATATATATCGTCAAATGATCCTGCAGCAATCACTCTTATATCATGATTTGCTGGTGAAAAGTCATCTAAAGCCATTCCATAGCTGAATGCAGGACAAGGATATTATATTAATATTATTTCCATCTTTAAATTAAAGTTGACGGAAACCCGTCTTCCCTCCGCTGCAGAGTCTGTCAATCATCATCTCCGTTCAGCATTCAAACTGCGCGCCGCGTTCGGTTATGACAGTCAGCAAGTAAAACACTCCAATTTGAGTTTGAGTTCATAGCCGTTTCTGAACGATGTTGTACTTGCTATCGGGTGACAACACAAGGACTCATTAGCATTACACACACAATAACTGGAATTTAAAACTGTGAAGAAACAACTGATCAGTAAACTGTTGGACAGATATACATTATAGACTAGGATTTGAGTTTCCTCTCTCTTTTTTACCATACATGTGTTTGCATCCCTGATCTTGCCTTGTTACCACTCTGCAGGCTGCTGGTGGTGGTGTAATGGTGTGGGGGATGTTTTCTTGGCACACTTTAGGCCCCTTAGTGTCAATTGGGCATTGTTTAAATGTCACGGCCAACTTGAGCATTGTTTCTGACCATGTCCATCCCTTTATGACCACCATGTACCAATCCTTTGATGGCTACTTTCAGCAGGATAATGCACCATGTCACAAAGCTTGAATCATTTCAAATTGGTTTTTTTGAACATGACAATGAGTTCACTGTACTAAAATGGCCCACACAGTCACCAGATCTCAACCCAATTGAGCATCTTTGGGATCTGGTGGAACAGGAGCTTCATGCACTGAATGTGCGTCCCACAAATCTCCACCAACTGCAAGATGCTATCCTATCAATATGGGCCAACATTTCTAAAGAATGCTTTCAGCACCTTGTTGAATCAATGCCATGTAGAATTAAAGCAACTCTGAAGGTGAAAGGGTAACAGTATTAGTATGGTGTTCCTAATAATCCTTTAGGTGTGTGTATATTGGGGATTGCCGCACTGAATACTGGTGAATATGTTATTGACCGCATTAACAATATGAGCATCAATGCACATCAATCTGCTTGTTAAACAGGATACATTTACACATTTAGAAAGATCGCTAAACATCAACAACAACATCAATCTACAGTGTAACAATCAGGGTTAACAATATACACATAAAGGTAAAACTTACTTAATCACAAACTTTCTCATGCACAGAAAAGCTGCAGAAGGGTGCAAGCAAGTGATATGATCCCTTGAAGTAACATAGTGAATAGCTCGGCTGAAGTAACAGTGAGTTTGTAGGTGCTTGAACCATGCACCATGTTACTTAAGTAAGTTCAGATGCAGTGCATGTCTTCAAATTGCTTTAATTTTGAGGAATTACAATCTATGAGAGCAGCTACTCAACCAATATTGGCTGGATGGTTCTGGGATTGCTGGGATTGAAATTTGAGTGTTTGTTTATCGCTGTTTGTTGTGAGTGGTGGATCTCATCTTTTGATCGACCTCAAATGTCTAATACAAAGCAGGCAGGTTTTTTTCCCAGCTGCCTGAGTACCTTCATCTCATTGTGGTGAGTGTGGGTGTGAGAGAGAGTAAGGAGAGAATTGAGTTTATCAGGACGCACAGTCACAAGACGATCGTTAGCAGAGCGTAGGTTGATTTTCGTTGCCATGCAGGGAATAGGAGATAAGAGCTGCCTTGTGCCACAGAGTAGATGGTCGGTCGTTACCCCAAACCCAGGAGGAGAAGGGAGGGGAGACTTAACCGAAGTCAGTGAAGCTATGTGATGAGTGGTGGATTTCAAACAGTCTTAGAAATCAAAGACAGGCCTTTTCTATACCTCTCCAGGCCTTTCTTGAGTCTTCACACAGGAGGCCTTGAATCATCATCTGTTACATTGTCTGACAAAGCTGCTCCACCACAAAGTAAACCTCAACCCACAGACTAGACTAGATCTCCCACTCTAAAACTTGACTGTACAAGAAAGTCCTCAGGTCAGGGGATACAATTAAAGGAACATAAAAGTACTAGGAGACCAACAAAAAGCTTTGGGAGTGGGAAAGCCAAAACTACAAAGAAAAGTTTTAACCTCAACTAGTTTAACCTCTTTTTTTGCAGAATTGAAAAGAAACAGGACAAAATAAGAAACTTAATCGTATCTCCCTGACTAGCCACAAAACAGGAGAAGAATGGGGGAAAAATAAACATGCACCCTCCTCGCTACATGGGTCTCCGTACAGTAAGCAGGAAGATTTCCTGCCTTGTACACAAAACAACATAGTAAATGTTTACTTGAAACAGACAAGCTGAGCATGAGTTGGTAACACTAAGGCTACGTTCAGACTGTCAATCCAAATCCGATTTTTGTGCAAATCTAACTGAAATTCGATAAGATTTAGCAAGTTGTAATGGCCAAAAATCACATTAATTTTAATAGTTTCGAGCTACATTGATATGTGGTTTGAAATCCTATTCCGCTGGAGCACACCACCACTCTCCCTCTAATGACAGTAACTCGCTGCACCTGTGCACTATTAGAAGACAAGGAAAACAAAACAAAAACACATGCACATCACAGCACTAAGCAACATCACATAAATAAATGAAAAAATAATTCACTTAACATTAGGCTGGGGTGATAGGTTAAAGTTTGAGGCCCCTTTCATGTCCTTTAAAATACTTTTTTCCGACTGCAAATATCATAGTTTGTTGACACAGTAACTCATAGCGCTTTCATAAACCCTATTTATGGCTTGAATGACCTTTGTATTTGACATTTTAAGTCACTTCAGATCCTTTACACATAAACAGTTGGGGAAAAAAGTATTTAGTCAGCCACCAATTGTGCAAGTTCTCCCACTTAAAAATATGAGAGGCCTGTAATTTTCATCATTGGTACACTTCAATTGTGAGAGACAGAATGAGGAAAAAAATCTATTTTTTTTATTATAAAATCTTAATAATAATAAAAATGTATTTGCAAATTATGGTGGAAAATAAGTATTTGGTCAATAACAAAAGTTACTCTCTATACTTTGTTATATACCCTTTATTGGCAATGACAGAGGTCATACGTTTTCTGTAAGTCGCCACAAGGTTTATAAACAACTGTTGCTGGTAGTTTAGCCCATTCGTCCATGCAGATCTTCTCTAGAGCAGTAATGTTTTGGGGCTGTCACTAAGCAACACGGATTTTCAATTCCCTCCAAAGATTTTCTATGGAATTGAGATCTAAAGACCCCAGGACCTTGAAATGCTTCTTATGAAGCCACTCCTTTGTTGCCCAGGCAATGTGTTTGGGACCACTGTCATGCTGAAAGACCCAGCCATGTTTAATCTTTAATGCCCTTGCAGATGGAAGGAAGTTTTTACTCAAAATCTCACAATACATGGCCCCATTCATTCTTTCCTATACATGGATCAGTCGTCCTGGCCCCTTTGCAGAAAAACAGCCCCAAAGCATGATGTTTCCACCCCCATGCTTCACAGTAGGTATGGTGCAACTCAGCATTCTTTCTCCTCCAAACACGACAAGTTGAGTTTTTAACAAAAAGTTCTATTTTGGTTTCATCTGACCAAATTAAATTCTCCCAATCCTCTTCTGGATCATTCAAATGCTATCTAGCAAACTTCAGATGGGCCCGGACATGTAATGGCTTAAGCAGGGGGACACGTCTGGCACTGCAGGATTTGAGTCCCTGGTGGCGTATAGTGCTGAGGACCGAAAAGTGACGTGGGGCTGCCCTCAACCACCTGCAGGAGGGGCCGGTCATAGTGGATCGGGCGACAGTCGAAGGTGAGGCCTCCGACGACCTGATCTCTGGACACGGAAACTGGCTTTAGCTACTTCAGCATGCACTGGGACGGTTTGCAGCCGAGTGTGAAGCAGCTGGGATGAGAATCAGCACCTCCAAGTCCGAGGCCATGGTTCTCAGTCGGAAAAGGGTGGCTTGCTCACTTCAGGTTGGTGGAGAGTTCTTGACTCAAGTGGAGGAGTTTAAGTATCTTGGGGTCTTGTTCACATTTATTTGCCTGTTACGTGTTTTATATTGTTGAGAGTGGGTAACACAAAAAACGGATGAAAAATAAACGTAAAGGCCCGCTGAAGTGCTTTGAAACGCTCCGCATTATTCAATGCATTGACATGATTTGCCCTGAAACGGATCCAGCTTTTAGCAGCTCCTCCCCTTTTTTGAAACAGCCAATAGCGTTTCGTTAATAATATCACAGTTTGACTTGAGCCTTTCTGTTTGGTAAAGCCAGTTTCCTCTAACCGTTTATCATTATAATCTCCTCCATATCGCTTTGAAATACAGCATTCTGTGCAAAATTCAAATGGGTCCGATATGTTTGTTGTCTGCGCCGACTCGCGCACATGATCCGCGCTGCGCTCTCGTGTCTGTAGTCTAAATTTAGACCAGAGCCGTTGGTGTGTGTGTGTGTGTGTGTGTGTGCTGATGCGGTGTGTGAAACTAATGTGAAACCAGACTTCATTCGCCTCAACTGAAAGGAAAGCATATTTACACTGAATTGTTTCCAATCACATACAGTCTTGTTCAAAATAATAGCAGTACAATGTGACTAACCAGAATAATCAAGGTTTTTACTATATTTTTTATTGCTACGTGGTTAAAAAGTTAACAGTAGGTTCAGTAGATTCTCAGAAAACAAATGAGACCCAGCATTCATGATATGCACGCTCTTAAGGCTGTGCAATTGGGCAATTAGTTGAATTAGTTGAAAGGGGTGTGTTCAAAAAAATAGCAGTGTGGCATTCAATCACTGAGGTCATCAATTTTGTGAAGAAACAGGTGTGAATCAGGTGGCCCCTATTTAACACTTGTTGAACATGCATTTGAAAGCTGAGGAAAATGGGTCGTTCAAGACATTGTTCAGAAGAACAGCGTACTTTGATTAAAAAGTTGATTAGAGAGGGGAAAACCTATAAAGAGGTGCAAAAAATGATAGGCTGTTCAGCTAAAATGATCTCCAATGCCTTAAAATGGAGAGCAAAACCAGAGAGATGTGGAAGAAAACGGAAGACAACCATCAAAATGGATAGAAGAATAACCAGAATGGCAAAGGCTCAGCCAATGATCACCTCCAGGATGATCAAAGACAGTCTGGAGTTACCTGTAAGTACTGTGACAGTTAGAAGACGTCTGTGTGAAGCTAATCTATTTTCATGAATCCCCCGCAAAGTCCCTCTGTTAAAAAAAAAGGCATGTGCAGAAGAGGTTACAATTTGCCAAAGAACACATCAACTGGCCTAAAGAGAAATGGAGGAACATTTTGTGGACTGATGAGAGTAAAATTGTTCTTTTTGGGTCCAAGGGCCACAGGCAGTTTGTGAGACGACCCCCAAACTCTGAATTCAAGCCACAGTACACAGTGAAGACAGTGAAGCATGGAGGTGCAAGCATCATGATATGGGCATGTTTCTCCTACTATGGTGTTGGGCCTATTTATCGCATACCAGGGATCATGGATCAGTTTGCGTATGTTAAAATACTTGAAGAGGTCATGTTGCCCTATGCTGAAGAGGACATGCCCTTGAAATGGTTGTTTCAACAAGACAATGACCCAAAACACACTAGTAAACGGGCAAAGTCTTGGTTCCAAACCAACAAAATTAATGTTATGGAGTGGCCAGCCCAATCTCCAGACCTTAATCCAATTGAGAACTTGTGGGGTGATATCAAAAATGCTGTTTCTGAAGCAAAACCAAGAAATGTGAATGAATTGTGGAATGTTGTTAAAGAATCATGGAGTGGAATAACAGCTGAGAGGTGCCACAAGTTGGTTGACTCCATGCCACACAGATGTCAAGCAGTTTTAAAAAACTGTGGTCATACAACTAAATATTAGTTTGGTGATTCACAGGATTGCTAAATCCCAGAAAATATTTTTTTGTACAAAATAGTTTTGAGTTTGTACAGTCAAAGGTAGACACTGCTATTTTTTTTGAACACACCCCTTTCAACTAATTGCCCAATTGCACAGCCTTAAGAGCATGCATATCATGAATGCTGGGTCTTGTTTGTTTTCTGACAATCTACTGAACCTACTGGTAACTTGTTTGCCACGTAGCAATAAAAACTATACTAAAAACCTTGATTATTCTGGTTAGTCACATTGTACTGCTATTATTTTGAACAAGACTGTATATAGTGTGCTATGTGCTGTTCACCATGTAGAAATTAGTAAATGTGTTAAAAACTGACCGATTTCAGCCACAACGTCTTCAGCAGCGTAGGGGGCTGGCTTTAGATTCTAAAGAGCATTTGATTGGACAGAAGATTTGAGAGAAGGTGAAGTTTGTGATGATGTCATCAAAATCTGTAATTTGTTTTAATCAAGGGGGTAATCTAGCACTCGGAAAGCGTTCCACCCATAGGGGCTGCCATTGCTAACCAAGCCATCACCTGCTGTTAGCATCCCATTGACTCCCATTCATTTTTGAGTCACTTTGACAGTGAATAACTTTACATCTGAGGCGTTTAAAAATGCAATTTGTCCATTTTTTATTTCTAAAGAAACACGACAATGCATAAAAGGCTCCGTTACCTTGTATCTTACACTATCGCCCCGTAGAAGCTGTTTTTGTAAAAATAGGCTAACGATTGCGTCATAACCAATGCGACTCTGTCGCACAGTTGAGAAATTACAGTATAGACAGGAGGAGACGCTCGCAGGCAATCTTTTACTGTCTATGAGACAGTCGGGGGGACGTGGAGACATAAAGTCTGATAAAGTCAAGGGAGAAGAATGGGGAGAAGCCCATAGTGAGCCAAAAGCAACGGGAGAAAATATTAAAACAACGTGATTCAGATTTCACTTTCCACAACTACTAGAACACCTACAACTGTCAGACAGGTTGCTTACGTCAGATCTAAATGGTAAATGGATTGCATTTATATAGCGCTTTCAACAGACCCTATGGCCATCCAAAGCGCTTTACATGTTGCCTCACATTCACCCATCCATACACCGACGGCGGTGTCTGCATTGCAAGGCGCCATCCAGCTCGTCTTGCTGTTTGGTGTCTTGCTCATGGACACCTCGACACTTGGTCAGGTGGAACCGGGGATCGAACCACCAACCTTCCGGTTTGTAGACAACCTACATGAACCACTGAACCACTGCCGCCCCACGATCTATGCCGTCAAGCTCAGTCTGAGCCTGTGCAGTTCGCTCAGCCATCAGGAAGTGAGTGCTCCTTTACTGACATCACTTTCCGCCGTTGAAGTCAATGGGATAGCTCTGTCCATTTCTTTTACTGTCTATGGTTTTAATGGAAGTGAGAGACTGTAAGTTTTGAATGTTTAAAATCTCCTAAATGCGAATTTTGTCAATGTTTTGGAACACACCAGCTTATTCATAACTTTAAGGCTGACATTGTCATACAAAAAAAAAAAAAAAATTCAATGTTGATTTCAGCAGGCCTTTAAGAAATGTAAATACATGTTCAGTGATATCTTCCAATTATTTTTTTTAATTTCGCAATTTTTTTCTCTAAATAATGTTGATATGGCAACTAGTAAGTTTAGTCATGCTTAGGCCTGTCGCAATAATCAATAAATCAAATAATCGGAGGATAAAAAAATTTGAATGCTTGTTTGTTATCCATGTCTCTCTCGCTGACGGAGCGCACGCCTCGTCCGTTTGGGAAAGTGTTTAAACTCGACACGCAGACTGAGGCGTGATGAGACGTCATGCTCAGCCAGATTCGTCTGGAACTCGTGCTTCTTCGGTTGCCGCCAAGCAAAACGGGGTCTTGCGCACTCCGCGTTGACATTACTTTTGCCGATCGCACTCGTGCGGACATGTCGAGTATAAACAAGGTTTAAACCTACACTGAAGTTGGCAGTTTGATAAATGCAAGTTAATTCTTCAGTTTAATCTTTGTGTGCTAAAAAGGCACATAAGTTCCTGTAGAGATAGCAATACACTTTCTCCTTTTTTTCAAATAAATGAAAAGCATGTCATCAACGTCTTCTCTCTTGTTGTATCAAAATCTCACCTATAGCTTTCCTCAGAGATGGTCAAGTTCAGTTTGTGCATGATTAGGCTACATGATATAATTATTATTTTTTCTGTTTCCTAAATTGTGGATAATTATATCATATTCTTAAATACATTTCTGGAGTGTTAACGATTAAAAGAAAAAATTACGATAACAACCGTACAGAACCAAAAACCGTGACCCTAAAACCATGATACGAACCGAACCTTGGGTTTTGTAAACCATGCCACTGCTAATATGCACCTAAAACACAATTATCCGTTGCAGTTTTCATCCATTTTATTGTTTTTGGTACTTATTCAAGTGCATTTTTTGTTAACAGACTGAAAGTCCATTGCTTTTATTATTTTTTTTGGTTGTTTTGTTCATTTATTGTGGATATTTAAAATGTTTCCGTTTTCAGTGTTAAATAGTGTGTATTGATCTTTAAATAGGTGTACCTGCATTATTATGCCATTATCATTATTTTAGATGAAAATGGTCTCAGAATGTCAATTTTATAGTTTTTTGCTATAATGCCTTGGCCAATTAGCCTGACAAGCCAGACCCACATCAAGATGTTTGGTCTGGAAACTCACCATTGACAGGGCTCAATCCGAGGGGCGGGATAAACGGTTGTCTTTCAAACTCCCTCTGCACGCGATAGGATAGCGCTACACCAACCGGAGCAACGACGGTGAAGGGGAGCTCGCTGACTGATTAAACATTCGCCGTATCCGGTCGGCTAAACTCCGAACACATCTTACCTTTTTAAGAATGACTTCAGTGCTGCTCTTTGTTCTTTTCTCAGAGGAAAGCTATACTCCAAGTCTTCCGGAGGCGCGGGCAAAGCTGATTCGAAAGACCGCTGCCGTTCGCCAGTTTCTGTGTTACTAGAAGCACGCAAACGCAACTCGGCCGTCGTCATTATGGCCCCACCCGCCGACTCTATACACGATGTGATTGGGCCGTCCAGATTCTGAGGAACACAGCTCAGATAGGAATTTAGAGTTGCTAGACGACACTTGCGGGCAAATTAAATTTGCTGCCGCGAGGGTGCGTCTAGATTTCTAGGCTATTGGCCAATTTCTTGTCCAGCAAAATTTGTTATTGCCTAGTCATGCTATGCGTGAAAAGTTTTAAACACTGTGCTTCCCTATTGCATTCATTATTTCTTATTACATTACATTAAACACGTACATTTTAACATTAGACAAATTTTTGATGTT
Organism: Pseudorasbora parva; assembly: GCF_024679245.1. Classification (NCBI taxonomy): domain Eukaryota; kingdom Metazoa; phylum Chordata; class Actinopteri; order Cypriniformes; family Gobionidae; genus Pseudorasbora; species Pseudorasbora parva. The sequence goes on along the minus strand of NC_090183.1, from coordinate 34,969,030 downwards.
AAATCTACACTGTAAAAAAATTGTGTTGGTTTTTGTTGGTTTAACTTTAAAAAAAAAGTAAGTAACCTGGTCACCTTAAAATTTTGAGTTTATTGAAATTAAAAATTTGAGTTGATACAATGAAGGAAATTTGTTTAATAAATAGAAACTCTAAATATTATTGTATCTGAACCACATAAAAAATTGATAAATCATGAAAATAGCACTATCTGGCATGTTTCACTGTCATCAGAAATAAAACACACACAATTACCCAATATGCTTACAAAATCTTTTAATAATATTTTAATAAACGTTGTCGCATCTCAAAAAAATGTTCATTGTATTAACTCAAAATTTTAATTTCAATGAACTCAAAATTTTAAGGCAACCAGGTAACTTTTTTCTAAATAATTTTTTACAGTGTATTGTTTTTAAAAAAATATATAATTCTTCAATAATCGATTCAGTATTTAATGTAATTACATCAGAAGTAACTGTCATTAAATTACATAAATTAAGATAAATTAAGAGTAATTCCGTACTTAACTATTTTTAAGGGAAAGGCTTATACAGTAATTAATAACTTAGTAATGCATTACACTCAAAGCTGTATTATGATATTGTATTATATAATAATGTGTGTTCTAACTTAAAAGAGTGTTTGTGTGCGTGCGTGTGCGTGTGTGCGTGTGTGTGTGTGTGTGTGTAAAATTTGGGACTAAATCAGGGCGGGGTGCTGCATGTCTTTTAGATAAAGTTGTGTAAAAGCTGAAAAATTAATGGCGGTCTTATCAACTCCTGCCCCCTCTCTATTTCTGTCTGGGTATTAATACTGTGGGCGTTGCCTGGAAGCGTGCCCTAGCTGATATGAGTTTCCTGCTGAAGATCAACTGCCTACTGAGAATTTGGTTAGCTTTACTGTAAGTGTTCTAAACCAGGTGTCTGCCTAAAACACAGTCGACATTTGATTCACTTTTAATCATCATTAAATTTGGGACAGTGTTTTTTGAACCAACTGTAAATGTCCTGCTGAAGTATAGCCATCAACTTTTAATTAAATAATTTAATTGGATTTTATAGGATTTGTTTAAATGAATGTGAATTTAAAATATATAAGTACACTCTAAAAAAACACTGGGTTAAAAACAACCCAAGTTGGGTTGAAAATGGACAAACCCAGTGATTGGACCCATTCAAACAACCCAATTTCTTGCTTTGTAATGAATGTGAATTTAAAAGATATAAGTAGTTAGTTCAAACATCTGAAATGTAATTATGTGTTATATAATCGTTTTTAAGTGTAGGTCCAACACGATCTCATGGTCATGCGTATAAATAGTACGAGTTTGCAATCTCGTGGAATGCATATGGTACGCGGTTTTTCGCGTGCATATGATACGCACTTTATGGCGTGCATATGACGCGCTCTTGGGTAGGTTTAGGGTAGTGGGGTGAGGGGTTCGTATGTATAATACGCCATAAAGTGCGTATCATATGCACGCGAAAAACCGCGTACCATATGCACGCCAAAACTCATTCTGGCGTATACATTCCACGAGATTGCAAACTCGAGCTATTTATGTCTTTATTTAATCAGCATAAATTTAAAGCAGTTTAACAAATACAAACAATATCATAATGCATAAATACTTTAAAAATATTTTTTAAAAATCACACACATGCAATATGGTAACGAGACGGAGTCAAATGTGCATATTTGTCTTATTAATTATCCTAAAGTTAGAGCCGATAGCCATGTGGGCCTCATTCTGACATAACGCAGAGTTCCTCTGTTGGAGACCCATGTTTGAGATTCAGCCTGTGGTCCTTTCCCTTTCCTGTCCTCTTTCTTTGCCTTCTGTCTGTTCTCTTTACTGTCCTGCCACTTAAAAACTCCTAAAACGTAAAGGTGCTATACAAATTTTATAAATAAATAAATTACATTTGAGTCTGTTCTTACCAACCATTTCACTCAAACCACATAACACCCAACCATTGCAGCAAGTTCAGACATGTGCTTAAAGCAAATAGGCTAAACTTTATTAATTAGTTACATTACAGTTATATTATGAAATATTATGATTGTAGTGATATCTTTAAACAACCATGCATTAATGTAATATAGCCGTGAGAAGGCCAATGTATTTAATTGTCCCACTGTAGGCTTGTATGTTAAATAAGTAAATGCAGGATGTTAGAAACCAATATATAGTTATTAAACTAAGTTTTGCACATCACGTGGAAACCCCCCCTTGCATCGTGTCTCCTCCGTTTAGCTCATTCTCAGAATGTCAATGTGTCAGTCAAATGTCATTCGCACACAAACACAGACACACACATACACACATCTGGGCAAATGGAAAGGAATGCGGTGAGGTCAGCACAGGTATTCACTGGAACGACATACAAAATATTTATGTGCATTTTACTTTCAGAACATGAAGGACACCCATGGGCTCGGCTTGTTTTGAAAGTGAGTTTGGGGTGCACTTGCAGTTGGTTGTGAAAGTGGCCTGGGGTGGTTCTTATATGGGGCAGCCTGCTCGCATATGTTTCTGAGTAAAACCACATTGTCCTCGCTGCTGTCTCAGCAAAGAGCCAAAGTATCTGCAGAGACAAACCTGGATGGAGAACACAAACAGAGAATGATAAAGTCTCAGTGGGTGAGGTCAAAGTTTCCTGTAAAGTGGTAGAGCAGGTGCAAAACCAAACACAAACACAAGCATTCGCACAGGAACACACTGCATGTTGAGTTCCTATGTACAATTCAGAGGGCCATTAATTATCATCATGCAGGGTTGATAACAAATAGTTTGATTATATAATCATTCATTGGATGCCAGTACAAATGCAGCATTGATAACTGATCAAAAGGCCACAGAATCACCACCTTCTAAATTACTTGAAAATGGTCTCATATATCAACCTATTAACCAACTCTGAGAAAAAAAGAATAAGTCAGTATTAAAAATGTCAGCAATAATGACTACTTCTCTATTTTGAACGATTTCATGTACAACCATGTCATGTTTTCTTTTCTTTTAGGTTGGGTCTTTTAAATCCAGGGGAGAATACAAGCAGATAAACATGTTTTTAAATTATTTAAAAATATATATTTTGCCACTATTTGTTTGCAAGATCACCTCTCTTTGAGTAGCATATAGGATCTCAGTATCTCTATGAATCACACATTTTTGCAATATGTTTGATTGTACTGGAGACTGGGTCTGTGTTTCTCAAAAGCGTCATGAGCTAAGTTGATTGTAAAAAACGTTGGAGCCACTGCTTGTACAATATACTTAGGCTTATGATGCTTTTGAGAAACACAGCCCAGGATAGTTGTAACACTTTTTGTCTAATTGCAATTTTTGTCCTAAAATGTTTCAAATTTTGGACGTTGAATAGATAAGAAAGAATGGATGTTGATTGACTCCTACTGGGTGACTTTCTGAGTTCCAGATTTTTTAAATTGTCTTCATAAATAAAATTAAACAAGACGTTGTGAGGGCATTTGAGGTTGTCCTCACTATATGAGAAGGATATTAACAGGTTTGTGTGGGTCTGGACTTATCAGAAAATATTAGCACTCCTGTACATTATATAAACCATTGCGCCTATAAGAAGTCCTCATTAAAGGCACAGTATGTAAGTTCTACCTTAGTTCAGTGTTCAAAACAAAGGCGTAGCTTGAGTGAGCGTGGAATCATGGGAGTTGTAGTCTTGGCTCTTCACCTCCACAGCCAGTGGAAAGGAATCCAACGAACTCGGGCATAAATCATAATCATGAATGAGCGAATATATATCATTTTGAATTAACGTTACGGTGGGATTATATTAGGATATCATTATAAAAACAGGATAACTAAATGACTGTTGCTAAATGATATGCAGTTCATTTTAAAATATATTGTATGATGGAGAAAGCTCTCTGAATATGCTATATTAGCTACTTGGCAGACTAGTGCTATCTCTGAAGCAGGATCAATGCGTTACTCGTGGTGAATCAAGAAAACAAGTAATTCAAACAATAAGACTAAATGTGTTGTGCTGCATAACAATGATTCATTTTCTATTAATAAATGTATATCCAAACAGTTGCTCGTCTGTCTAATAAAATACAGTGGAGCAAAGTATTTAGTCAGCCACAAATGCATGCATGTTCTCCCACTTAATGAGATGAGAGAGGCCTGTGGTCTGATTTTTATAGAATTTATTTGCAAATTATGTTGGAAAATTAGTATTTGGTCAATAACAAAAGTTAATCTCAATACTTTGTAATATACCCTTTATTGGCAATGACAGAGGTCAGACGTTTTCTGTAAGTGGCCACAAGGTTTTTACACATTGTTGCAGATAGTTTGGCCCATTCGTTCATGCAGATCTCCTCTAGAGCAGTGATGTTTTGGGGCTGTCGCTGGGCAACACAGATTTTCAGCTCCCTCCAAAGATTTTCTATGGGGTTGAGATCTGGAGACTGGCTAGGCCACTCCAGGACCATGAAATGCTTCTTATGAAGCCAGTCCTTAGTTGCCCGGGTGGTGTGTTTGGGATCAGTGTCATGCTGAAAGACCCAGCCAATTTTCATCTTCAATGCCCTTGCTGATGAAAAGAGGTTTTTACTCAAAATCTTACGATACACGGTACACGATACAATACACGATACATTCATTCTTTTACTTTACACAGATCAGTCGTCCTGGTCCCTTTGCATAAAAACAGCCCCATGCTTCACAGTAGGTATAGTGTTCTTTGGATGCAATTCAGCATTCTTCTCCAAACACGACAAGTTGAGTTTTTAACTAAAAGTTATATTTTGGTTTCATCTGACCAAATGACATTCTCCCAATCCTCTTCTGGATCATCCAAATGCTATCTAGCAAACTTCAGATGGGCCTAGACATGTACTGGCTTAAGCAGGGGGACACATCTGGCACTGCAGGATTTGAGTACCTGGCGGCATAGTGTTAATGATGGCAGCCTTTGTTAAATTGGTCCCAGCTCTCTGCAGGACATTCACTAGGTCCCCCCGTGTGTTTCTGGGATTTTTCTCACCATTCTTCTGATCATTTTGACCCCACAGGGTGAGATCTTGCATAGAGCCCCAGATTGAGGGAGATTATCAGTGGTGTTGTATGTCTTCCATTTTCTAATAATTTCTCCCACAGTTGATTTCTTCACACCAAGCTGCTTACCTATTCCAGATTAAGTCTTCCCAGCCTGGTGCAGGTACACAATTTTGCATCTGGTGTCCTTTGACAGCTCTTTGGTCTTGGCCATAGTGGAGTTTGGAGTCTGACTGTTTGAGGTTGTGGACAGGTGTCTTTTATGCTGATAACGAGTTCAAACAGGTGCCAGTAATACAGGTAACGAGTGGATAACAGAGAAGCCCCTTATAGAAGAAGTTACAGGTCTGTGAGAGGCAGAAATCTTTTTATTTTATTTAGATGACCAAATACATATTTTCCAGTTTGATTTTCAAGTAAATTCTTTAAAAATCAGTCAATGTGATTTTTCTGGATTTTTTTTTATCATTCTGTCTCTGAGTTGAAGTGTACCTATGATTAAAATTACAGGTCTCTCTCATCTTTTTAAGTGGGAGAACTTGCACAGTTGGTGGCTGACTAAATACTTTTTTTAAAGGGTCTTTGGTGTTTCTACAGAAATCAGGGGTAGGGCATGGTCCGTATAACTGGTTAAAATAGCTGATTGAATGTGTAAGTACACAGGTCAAGAAAATATAAAACATTGTTCTAGTGGTTTTTGGATATTTTAATCAAAAAATCTTACATAGTGTGCCTTTATTATAGTGGAACCAACATGTTTTTGTTGACGCTTAACATTTAAACAGAAATGCAGAATATCTAATATAGACATTTTGGTACAACTAATTCATGTTACATTATTAAAGTCTTTTGAACTTTCCATCCCAGAATAACCTTTTAGTGTACATTAGATGGTAAGGGTGGCACCAGATACTATTGTGTGTCCTGCCTTCCTTATCTTACAAATACACACTCTTCCCTAACGTGACTTTGGCAGCAAATCATTTTGCAAGTAGTATTGTTGCTATTGCAGACATTATGATATCTATTATTTGCATAAACAACTTAAGGATTCTAAATGAAATCACTGATATATTTGCTCGTAGAGAGAAGCAAACTGCAAAGCAACTGTTGATGTAGTGAGAAGAGAGGAAGCTGAACAGGAGGGGCTTTGGAGTTGACAGATATAGCTACATGTCACTGACTGAAAGCACACCTTTGGAGCTCACTGTAGTGTAGGGCCAGTGTCGTCTGCAGGTGGTTCGAATTCAGATTTCTGTAGTTCTGCTTTTCGTTCTGTGAAGAGGTCAGCCAGAGAGTGCAAATGCATGTTATGTGTCATTTTTAGGTGAGCACTTGGTGCCTGGAAACATATGAGAGGTGGAAAAGCTATGCAGATGTGACAGGTAAGAGAGCTGCATGTTTATTTGCTTTTTTTCAGTTAACATATAGACTACTGACATTTTGCATAGAGCCCTATAAGCTGCCACATGATAGGCTTCCTGTAATATTATAGTAGTTTAACTCAAATATAATGACATGTATGAATTTGATCAAAGATAGAAGTGCATTTTGTATTGTTCTTTTTGAAACGGGGTCAATTTACGAAGAGTCTTTTTGAGTATGATTATTTGGTTTCCTTAGTTTACCATTAGCGGTCATCGTGACGAACAAAAAAAAAAGTGCATATTTTTAGCCTGCTATTGGGTATAGCTTGACTTCACAAAGACTTGAAACCCTTTTGCACTTTTTAGTCTTTCAGCTGGTTTTATTCATTCTTAAATCTTAATGGATGGATAAAAGGTTTTAAGCTGCAGAAATTACCCAGAACTTTTGGAAGTTAGACTTTAAACTTGTTCTGCTTTGGGATGATTTTGTCATCTTGACTGAAATGTTTCCCAAGGGCCATTTAAGTCAAATATAGGTCAGGCAAATTGTAGGATGATAATAGCATACCATACTTACATAAATCACCCCTAAATCAGACAAACAATTCTATTTTTAGCTTCAGGAAGTGGATGGGTTTCTTCAATGTGCGTTTTAATAGAGCACTTCCTCGTCAGCTGGAGGGTTACCATAGTGATCCAGCCCAGATTGAGTGCAGCATGGTTTCTGCGGTAGCATACAACGAAATGGTGATGATGTTTCGGTATGTGTTGAGTTCATATAAAAATTTAAAAAAAACACTACGGAGAAGGACACTACAGAAACTGAAAAGCCATTTAATTCCTTCTTGCTTTAGGGGAACTGTTATGAACTATTTTTATATATGTGTGTGTGTGTGTGTGTGTGTTTTAGATGTAAAGTAAGTCCTGCATTGCTCAACCCATTGGAGTAAGGAGGGTTGTGATCATTTTTATATATTTATATATTTTATACATTCTATAACTTTTTTGCTTAAAATTAAAGTTGGTTCGAAATCTACTGTTCTTAATTTAAAAAGGTAAAAAATATGCGTTTCAAAATAAATACAGTTATTTTGAAAATTATTATAAACAGGCTAATCATTAAACAAGCATAACAGACTGTGTGTGTGCTTGTATTAGTTACACTTACAGTTATTAAAGGGGTCATATAATGGTACATGCACTGTTACAAGCTGTTTGTATGGAAATGTGTGTTGGCAGTGCCTGTACACAACCATCCTATAATGATAAAAATCCATCCAGTGTTTTCGCCTAGCCTGGCATGGTCATACTCAATCCTAGTCTGAATATGAGTCTGAAACTGCTCCATTGGGCTGTGATTATGGGGCGTGTTTCAACCGAACCAGGAAAGACATCATTTGGATAGACCTACAACCAATCAGAGCAATGAAGCGATGCATAACGTAGTTGTCAAATGTCAACAGAACTCAACTGCACTGTGTTGCCAAGTCTGCATTTTTTTCCGTTTTTTTCCACTTTCCATGTTAAATCGACCACAATTATGTGATATATATATTTATGACATTCATAAACATTATATATATATATATATATATATATATATATATATATATATATATATATATATATATATATATATATATATATATATATATATATATATATATATAAAACAATATTTTTACCGGTGTTGTAAAAAAAGAATTTAAGGATACAGTTACTTACCAACATGATCATCATTTCAAAGAGAAATAGTGAAGGTGAATGCATATACAAACAAGCTCTCCGTTTAGGATTTGAACAAATTTAATCCAAGGCAAGGGTCTTTGATGACGTGGATGATTATGTTACTGTTTATCATCTGTCCATCATCGTCTAAAGCCCGCCCTGATGATTGTATTGGTCTGAACAGTTTCTGTTCGGGCATAATCGCTCCTCTATGGATCGAGTCCAGACCGAACTGCCCGAGCTCAAATGTTGTGGGTGGAGCTGAGTTCGGCTGGCATCCAGGCTAGTTTCCCCCTGTCTTAATTCATGCCGTTTGACTGTGTGACGTCACACGGTTGGACACTCCTCCCATGATTGTTGATTTACAAGCAGCGTTTCAACTCAGACCTGCCCTGAGCGAGCTCTGTCATCATCATATCCCCCATGGTGGATACGCTGGAGCAGAATGGCATCTAAGCGATTGTGGTGTTCTGTTCTTGGGTGTAATAATGGACACAGCGGGCATTCTGATGTTCCTAAATCCAAACCGCTGAAGACGCAGTGGCTGAGTTTTGTTTTCGTCAATGCTTTTATGTTTGCGTGAACTGCAAATAATATCTCACCAGACTACTTTATAACGAGGGTCAGTATAAAGCAGGTTTTGCTAAGAAGCTGCTCCTGAACAAAGATCTGTACCAGCTCTTCGTGTTCCTGCTGCACCTCCAGAAGAACTGAGTGTAGATTGAAATGCGTGCACGCATACTTTCTATGTATGACATTGTCAATATAACTCATAATCCCACATTTATAATGAACAACGCGTTATGGTTTTTGTGTTATTACAAACTGTGTACTCTGGTTTTAAAGTTAACTTGGACGTGGTAACACTGTTTAATTATGTAGATGGTTTATAACGGTGTCTTTTACTGTAAAATAAATTGTGTTGTAACCGTTATTACAATGCATATATAACGTTACGCATCACTGACAAACCGACATAAGTTTTTATTGGCATTAGCTGTAACAATCTGTCAATGAAGTAACGTACACATCAGTAAACACATAGCATTCTATCTCACTAAGCTAACGTAACCCTGCCAGTACATAAAGATAGATCAACGTGACATTACGTTAACCAACCATTTAGAAACGTCCTGTTTAGCCCTAAATTACGTTGGAGCTGTCATCTTGTCCCGGGTACGATTCCGGTTCAAATTGATAAAGTTGCACAGATGTGTCCTCAGAGACACACGTCGCCATTCTTTCGCCTCTACTGTCAAGGGCAACACTCCTTGTGCCGTCCCACAGAACAGAGGGGCGGGGTCATTTATCATTTAAAGCCGTATGCACTGAAATGGTTTGGTGAAAACAGAGCTGTTTTTGACCAGGTAAAATTTGTTTTCTTACTAATGAGTAGTTTTAATTAAACTGTATTACGAAGTTTTCATTTAGACACTAAAGAATCATATTAACTTGTACAAAAATGCCATTATATGAACCCTTTAAATGTCAGCTTATACACAGGTAAAAAAATATGAAAAAGTTCTAGACACCGTCCCATATTGGCCCTTCTTTTCTTCTTTTCCATTCTTTTTTTTAAAATATTTTTTTAACATTAAATTCGATGTGATCATTTAACATGCTTTAATATGATTGCAATTCCAAACAATAACAAAATCATTACTTCTTATATGAAATCATAATTAGTGTCATTTTGTTGGAAAGTCAAATGCATTTGGCATGCTTGACATCCAAATAGTGCCATTGAAACTTACAATAATAATCCACTTGCAACATCTAAATCTTAGATTTAGCTAACTTTATTTGAAATTATAATGTGATATAGAGATCCTAGACACTCACTGTTAAAATCCCTGGTTAGCAATTTTGGAACACTCTATCAGTCTGTTCTGGAATATACAATATTCCAGTTCCAGAACTGATTTTCTGTCTCATCCTCATTATCCAGATGTCTCAACATCCGCACAGGAAGCTGGAGAGAGGGAGGGAGAGTCCACAAGTGGGAAAACAGCCATTTAATCAGCCTTTGAATAAAAAGAAGAGTGAACAGAGTATACTCATGTTTATTTATTTTTTTACAAATATTTTTTATTGTATACCAGGGTGAGAAATGAACTTTTTTTTAAATTAAAGGTTGATATTTGTCCACTTGGGTTGATTTTCAAGGACATTTTTGAAATACTTTTTATATAACAGAGTGGGTTTTTCATTTATGTTCAAAACTAATTAAATTGCAACTAGACTCCTACAGTGTCTGAACCAATACAAGCCTAGAATAGAATATTAAGAAATATTTAAAATGTCAGACAAACAGAAAAATTCACCATGGAGCATTTTTTGTCATTTTGACATTTTTTATCTGCATTTTTCATCAAGCCTTAGTTCATTTCTGACCCTGTTGTATTCTGTTATTCCATATGGTGTTTCTGAAAACATAATTTGTCTAGTCTGATTTGATGATTGTTGTGATTGGCAGGTGCTGTTGCCAGTGACTGGGTGAAACGAAAGCTATATCAACATATTTGCGATAAGCTGCACAGGTTACGAACAAAAAAAACCTGCCATTACTGTGTCCTTACTGAGGTCAGAAATATTGGTCCCCTTAGTAAATTTGAGCAAATCAGCCTGTGAAATTAAATCTGCATTCATTAATTCTTATATTCAACAAAAACTTTCATTGAAATAAAACAATTGAAAATGGGGGAAAATCTCATTATGAAATAAATGTTTTTTTCCAATACACACTGGCCACAGTTATTGCCCAGTTATTGTTCAGGTCAGGAGACTGGGATGGCAACAGAAGAAGCATCATTCGTGTATGCTTCAGCGTGTTCATGCTCAGTAACCAATTGTTGTGATTATTTTGGTGTTTGTTTTTTATCATTGTCCTGATGTAAGATCTAGCCACTGCCCATCATAATATTTCTAGCAGAGATAATCGGGTTTAGAATTTTTATTTTTTAAATGTAACTGTTGGTATTTTATCAAATCCATGATGCCATTTATCTGAACAAGATGTCTAGGGCCCCTGGCAGAAAAATAAGCCGTACATTTAATCATGGACAATGGTCATCTTGTGTGTTCTGTTTACTTTCAAAAAGCTCCTTTTTTCAGTTTCTTCTGACCCTAGAACCATAGTCTTGTTTGAAGTTGTTATAGTGTTGCTCCTTTTTTGTTGTTGATCAGAGCAGAGGTTTTTTTTCTTGAAACCCTACCAAACAACTTCTGATGATGTAGGTGCTGTCTGATATATTTGGTTTGAGGCTATCTGACCCTAGTTTCTGCAATTCTTCAGCTGTGATCTTTGGCCAGTCAAACCATCGCCCTTGCCATGCATTAAGACAATATAGACACGTCTTCTTCCAGGCAGATTCATAAAATCCCCAGTTGATTAGAAACAATTATTGCCCTGATTTTGTAAATGGGAATTTTTAATGCTATTATTATTTTGTATTTTTTGTGATGCTCAACCATCTTTTTCTGCACATCAGAATTACAAAGCTCTATCGGGGCAGGCTAATGGGTCTTTAAAGGGTTGTTTCAGTGATTTAGAATTAAGCTTTGTCTTTAAACTGGGTCATTAATGTAGTAGTAATGTGAAATATTTTTTTAATTTGGTGCCTTCTAGACTGAGAAAAGACAGAAAAGGTATTTTTGTCTCATGGGGATGAAAGACAACATCTCCCAGAATGCACTTGCTTCGCTGCCCTACGAGGCCACTCCCAAAGCCACGCTACTGGGTTACCACCGTGTTCATTTTCATATAATCAGTTCAGTTAGAGAACAGACACTACAATTAAAAACTGAACGTGTCTGTTCAATATAATGTGAGTGCACCGAGCGAGTGTCACGGCACAAACGCAGCAGGAGTCAGATTACATTCATTACAAGAGCTGAGGTAATCGAGTCCATGGCATACATTCACAGGGTGTTCAGTCCGGCATGTTTTCAGTTCATGCCTTTGGAAGCTTAACTTTCATAGGAATTCATTTGAAAAGTTGAAACACTCACTTTGTGCCGCACAGCTCCGTTTACATCAGGGGTTTTCAAACTTTATGATCCCAAGGACCCCCAAATACAATGAATCTTTTATGAGGGACCTAGCCTGACAAGCCAGACCCACATCAAGATGTTTGGTCTGGAAACTCACCATACACAGGGATCAATCCGAGGGGCGGGATAAACAGTTGTCTTTCAAACTCCCTCTGCACGCGATAGGATAGCGCTACACCAACCGGAGCAACAACGGTGAAGGGGAGCTCGCTGACTGATTAAACATTCGCCGTATCCGGTCGGCTAAACTCCGAACACATCTTCCCTTTTTAAGAATGACTTCAGTGCCGCGCGGGCAGAGCTGATTCGAAAGACCGCCGCCGTTCGCCAGTTTCTGTGTTACTAGAAGCACGCAAACGCAACTCGGCCGTCGTCATTATGGCCCCGCCCGCCGACTCTATACACGATGTGATTGGGCCGTCCAGATTCTGAGGAACACAGCTCAGATAGGAATTGAGAGTTGCTAGACCACACTTGCGGGCAAATTAAATTTGCTGCCGCTAGGGTGCGTCTAGATTTCTAGGCTATGAGGGACCCCCTTCCAAAAATCCATACATTTTTATGAAGAAACATTTAATCTGTTAGATGAATTGTGTGACATCATAAATGCAAAATATTGTTTCCAAGCGTAATAAATTTGCTATAATTATTGTATTATGTATAAACCCGAAGAAGAAAAAAATGTAACTAAAAAAATTTGCATAAAAATCTTTCACAATAAATGCATGTAAGCAGATTACATATTGCGTTAAGAATACTGCCTTACAACAGAAAGATACAAAGCAAACATATACAATTCTGTATTTACAATTTTGAATTACAATTCAAAAAAGGTATTATATTCGGTAGACGTTATCCATTTTTGCCTTGCCTTTTAATTCTCTAAAATTTTCTGGGGCCCCCTTAGAATCTTCTTGAGGACCCCTGGGGGTCCCCGGACCCCAGTTTGAAAACCCCTGGTTTACATGAATGCCCACAGCTTCCCGAGCCAAGCACTGTGACTGTAAGTGAGATCCCACTACCAACGGAAAGGTAAATAGCTCTCTCTACTGGCTGTAGTCTTTAGCCACTGACCAAAAAAATCCTCAGATGACGCAAAAAGACGATATTTGCGTCATCTGAGAATTTTTTTGGTCAGCATTTGCTGTAGCAGTTGTTGTGCGCTTTCAGACACCCTTCACCTTCCCCAGCTCCACCTACATAGATTTAATTTAACTCCACCTACTCTAATTAATGTATGCTATTTTGTACAGCAGCATGTCGTGTATGCATTGGCAGTAGCAAGTCCCGTACTTGCTCTGCAGCGGCAATAACAGCAGCGTATCAGATCTATTTCACCAAGACCAAAAATATCAACATTGTCATTTCCTTTACTATGCCAAACACTTCGAGAGTTGTCATGACAGAACTGTCTTTGGTTTTCTACAGATTGTGATAGGTCAATAAATTATACGAATGAGAATATACTACTGGGGTTCTACTGATTGTGGCCAAAGTGCATTGGGAAGAACATTTATTTCATAATGTAGTTATGAAATTAACCCACTTTCAACTGTTTTACTTCAATGAAAGATTAGTTGTAAATTTCTTGACTGAAAGATCAAAAGGATACACAACGCAGATTTATTTTCACAGCTGTATTTGGTCACATTTACCAATTGGGTGGCCAATAAAACCTTGATTGCATTTTAATTGTGGAATTTTTTTTTTTTTTTCTGTTGTCCAGGGAATCTAGAAATCAGGATCCACACCAGCTGCTTGCATCGGACATACCCGACTCTTATTTTGAGGAGGAAAATCCATTAAGAAGAACAGGTGACACATGTACACATTCACACACACACATATGTGAGCTTGAAATTAGCAAAAATCAAAGAGCCTGACAATTACTTAATGAATAGTAGTCTTCACATGTTCTATATATTCACATGCATGTTTGTGAGAAGCCTCAGAGCCAATTCTGAAGCTACGACCAAAGAGAAGTGTAAACTCGAGACAGAACCCACTGCAGCGAAAAACCAGCGCGCCCCCTGCTGTCAGAGCACCTGACTATATGGGTGTGTATTAATTTGTGTGCTGTTCAAAATAAATATTTTCTATTATAAGGTATAATAGAATGATTTGCTGTGAATACTGCTGCTCCATGATCCTGTAGTGACCTGCGGTTTGCATTTTGTAGAGAGACGTTCGTCACCGGATACAATGATGAGCCGTCAAGAGCCACAGACCTATAGCGCATCATTACACAAGGTCCGCTATTGGTTCTAAAATCATTCATCTGTAATTGTAGTAAAGCTGCATGATTTAAAAAAAATATTGAAATAACTTTTATAAAGAAATTAATATTAGTTTTAAATATATAAAATATATACTTAGAGGAGGTCTCTTATGCTTATCAAAGCTGCAAATTCAGTAATAAAGTGAAATAATTTTTGCAAATTAATTATTTTTCCTGTTTTGATATATTTTAAAATGTCATTTATTCCTGTATTGGCAAAGCTAAATTGTCAGCATCATTACTCCAGTCTTCAATGTCACATGATCCTTCAGAAATCATTATAATGTGCTGTTTTGGTGATCATGAAACATTTCTTATTTTTATCCTCAATGTGTTATTATCAATGTTATCAATGTCTTTTGTAACATTATAAATGTGTTTACCGTCACTTTTAATCAATTTGATGAGAAAAAAATATATATACTGACCTAACAATTGAACAGTAACTTTAGTAGGTAATGCTAGATAAGCATTGCTGACTGCAGCTACATTTCCCCAGGGTGAATCTCCTCTACACATTGGGGTTCAGAGTCCCATCCTGTGGACTGGATGTGCTGCCACTCACTTACAGCCACTGCACACACAGGTCTTTACCTTGCATCCACATTTCCTTACAGGTAACACACACATTCACTGATCTTGAGAGCAAAAAAAATGGGTGTAAAGAAAAAGTTAGTTTAATTGGCACTTTGTCTCTCACAGGTCCTGAGCATTTGACGATGATGTCTCATAGGCCTTTGTGCAAATCCCAGTCGGCCCCTTCTTATATCCAGCATTTTACGCACATACACACTCAGACTCTTATGGTTCCACACCCCGTGTACCATGAACAGTGGCCCAAGGACACAGTCCATCAACACGCTCTAGAAAAGGTGAGACAAATGCAAAAAATGTTTGCACCCAAACACACAAGAATTCTTTTCCTAATGCTGTCTCTTTATAAGGTACCTGTTCGCCATTTGGGGCCTGTGTCTCCTGGAGAGCTGGGAAGGGACGGAGAGAGAGCAAGAGAGGCAGTACGTATTCCATCTCAATCCCCACTTGATAAGAGTTGCAGTAATCAACTAGGAGAACTGGACCGTGGAGAACATCAGGATTGGCGACACAAAAAATACCATCGGAGCCTTGCACGTGTGCGTTCCTCTCCAGGCACCTTTACCAGAAATCTGCCTTCACATTTAACCTCACCTCTGTCTGATGTCAGGAGCAAACCTATATACTCCACAGGTAGGAGGAGAAAGGGCATCACAACAAAACATCCACTTAATGCTGGAAAACAGCCTGGGGAAAAATATATTGGGGTGCTTAAAACTAAGAAATATTTAAATGTTTTTGTAAAACTTATAAGTCTCCAATCAAGTATGTAAATTTTAATGTGAATTCCTTTGTACAGATGATCAGATGTTCTAGCTTCTATTGAAGCACAAGATCACCAGGATTTAGACAAACTTGAGATCATGCAGCTCAAGCACTAGAGTCATAAAAAAGGGTGACATGCCAAATACCAAACAGTATATTCTAAGTACTAGGAAGTTAAGTAAAGTGTAACTTCGCCAATTTTCAACTCGTTTTGTATTGTTACAATGTCGGTCTTTAATCTTAATTCATATTACCTGGACTGAGAAGTTACTGTTTATTTGACAGCTCTAGGTCTTTCATGTAAACTACAAATTATATTGCACATTTTTGTAACCCTGCTCATGTAGACAGTCAGATTGAAAGAGGGATAACAAAACAAAGTTGTTGTAAGAGTAGGTTTGTCATTGAAAATTGTATTGTTCTACTCTTTAAACAGCATTATGGTTAAAATGGAACACTACGGCTACAGCTTTCTTACCTGTACGCGATAGTTTTGCTTTGTAAGGTTGGGCAAAAGACGCTCCTTGTTCCTTTTCTTTTGAATTAACTGACAGAATGGGCTCACTGCCTCAAGACACTGTGTTTAGCAGTCATTGAAATGTTGACTCCATACATGGAGGTAAAGTTATATCAAAAATATCAAAATGATATCTGCATCCGCCCAGACCCGTTAATATTTGGCCCGTTACCCAATTTGTGCCCGCGATAAATCACACGCTAAAATCATTCCAATTAAAATGCTTTATTTTTTAGCGTCATGAATGGGCTAATGAAACAGGCTAAAGTGCCTTTAAAGAATTGTTGTTAACAATTTTATTTACTCCGTCCACTCACCAACTTTACTTTTGCTTCATCCTCCTGCAACGCTCGCTCTAACTGGGCTACAAGAGGCATCAACATAAGTCGCACTGTCGCAGTAGTAGTGACGTGATGGGTCAAATGGCATATCGTCGTTGCGTATTTGTGTAATGATAATTTAGACATAGAAATATTGCACATATTTTTCATCCACGCTACTACCCGCCCGCAAGGAGTTAATTATCTGCCCGCATCCCATTAATTTTGAAGCCGTGAATTTTAGGAATTTCACAATCCCGCGGGTACCAGACCCGTTGCAGGACTCTACTTTACAGTCTTTAGCCATTGCCTACAACCGTCTGGATCCTCTACTTGAAACCATAAATAACTCACTCCTGCTAAATATTTACTCTTTGAATTTTTGCACCCGGACCTGTTAACACCATTGTGACTAAAGGTTTGCTAAGAACTATTTCCTACTCAAGCAAGGGAGAATTTGACTTTGGTCAAGTCTATTTGACAATCAAAAACAGGCCAAAAGTAGCCTAGTGACCAGATCCCAAATATCAAAATATGCCATTCCCATACCTAAAATATTTATCACTGTTATCCACTATATCATAAAGATTATAAACATAGCTCAAATGCTCCCTACCAGAGGGCCTCTTTCACAAAACTTAAAGGGTTAGTTCACCCAAAAATGAAAATGTCATTAATTACTTACCCTCATGTCGTTGGACACCCGTAATACCTTTGTTCATCTTCGCAACACAAATGAAGATATTTTTATTGAAAGCTGATGGCTGAGAAAGGCTTTAGAAAGTATATTTCCACTGACCCAATCACATGACCCATAAAAGGCACTAAAAACGTCATTACAAAGTCCATCTCACTACAGTGGCTGTACAATAATTTTACCAAGGCGACGAGAATAGTTTTTGTGCGCAAAAACAAAAAAACAAATAATGACTTTATCCGCCAAGTTATTGTCTTCCGTTTAGGTCTCAGACGTGAACTCACGCGATAGTGGCGCTCCTCCTCTTCTGGGTCATGTATCTGAACGGTGGATCTGTGTCATATTCTCGCGCATGCGTTCAGTTCACGCCAATAACTTGGTGGATAAACTTGGTGGGCTTGTGAGTTCAACGACATGAGGGTGAGTTATTAATTAAATAATTTTTTTCATTTTTGGGTGAACTAACCCTTTAACTTCCAGCATAGTTTTTTCTATTAGTAATTATAAAATGTTTCAATACAAACATTTCAGTCAAATATAATTTATGCAATTTGTCAAAATTTTAACCCCTAAGGGGAAAAAAATCAACCCGTAGCAACAATTTAAAAGTTGCCCGATTCCGTGGGAAAACCATAAACTCGGGAACCCTGCCTATCCAATAGGAGAAAACTAGGAGTGGCCTTGGACGGAAACATGCCCAGTGCATTGTTGGTGTTGAAGTTTTCCTACCTATTTGGTAAAAGCGAAGACAATAGCCCTTTTTCTCTGTATTCACTACAGGTAGCAGGTAGAATTTAAAGAGAAAAGATAAGGAAAACAGTGTAATTTAAAAAGAAATGTAAAAGTACAAGTTAATAACACTATTTATACCACTAAATTACAGACTGA
The DNA here is from genome assembly GCF_024679245.1 of Pseudorasbora parva. Classification (NCBI taxonomy): domain Eukaryota; kingdom Metazoa; phylum Chordata; class Actinopteri; order Cypriniformes; family Gobionidae; genus Pseudorasbora; species Pseudorasbora parva. The sequence goes on along the minus strand of NC_090183.1, from coordinate 34,950,778 downwards.
AACACGTAAGCACAGATAAACTAAGTAACTAAGGGATAGGAAGATTGTAAAGTCCCAGTGTTGTTGGACTGAATATCAGCACTCTTGTAACTGTTGTATAAAATGCATATAGCCTACATAAAGTATGTATGTATTTGTGTAGGTTTGGTGTATGACTCTCCGATGGGGAATCCCAAATGTGACTGTGGAGATATAAGCTTTCACCATGACCGAAATGACAGAAATATGAGTATCTGGTCAAGATTGCATCAGTGTGGCCTCAGGAATCAGTGTGAGGTAAACAATGCTGAACAAATCATAGCTGTAACTATTATTGCAGTTGTGAGAAGTTACATTTGTGTGTGTGTGTCTGTGCGTGTGTGTGTGTGTGTGTGTGCATTTTAGTGGGTTAAAGGCAGGATGGCCACTTTTGAGGAACTACTGTCAGTTCATTCAGAGGAACATATGTTTCTTCATACTGGGCTCTCAAAAATCCAATCAAATAATTCCTGCAGTACGCTAGCCCTGAAGATGGCAATCGGCAGTGTGATTGAGCTGGCTCTGCATGTGGCTAGAGGAGAGCTAAGGGTGAGATTCCTATTATCCATAATCCTTTTTTTTTCTATAACCCCCAAAGATTCTCACTTCTTCTTTTTCTGACTCTCCAAAGAATGGATTTGCTGTGGTCACACCTCCAGGACACCATGCATCACATTTTCAAACATAGTGAGTTTCGCTTTAATATGACTGCAGACACATACATTTTTAAATTCAACATAATGGTGTTCACAACCCATTAGGCTTAGAGGAAAACTGGATGTTCAGCAAGAAAATATATAGAATATTTAATAACATTTTGTATCAAACTTCAATAGCAATAATAACATACACTACAGTTCAGAAAAGTAGGGACAGTATGATGAAAAAATAAAGAAATTGATGCTTTTATTATTCTGCAAGGACACAACAAAATTATCCAAATTACAAGTTACATTGACTTTGACGTTTGTTTTCTTTTCTGTTTTGTATATATTCTATATATTAAACCGAACAAATCTATATTAGACCAAACTATATATTTACCATTGATAATAATAATAAATGTTTCCTGAAATTAAATGTTTCTCACCAAATCAGCTCATATAAAAACTATTTCTGAAGGATCATGTGACACTGAAGACTGGAGTAATGGCAGCTGAAAATTCAGCTTTGATCACAGGAATAAATTACATTTAAAAATATATCCAAATAGAAAAGTCATTCTAAATCGTAGTTCTGAGTTGTTGTTATTTCAAATCACCATAACAAACACATTTTAAAACAAACACATTGTACACTTTTAAATAAATGCAGATACAAATGCAAATGCAAAAGAGACTACTTTCAAAAACAAAATTAAAGACATCTTAAAAAAAGACATCTTTCCTGACCCCATACTTTTGAATGGTAGCTTATGTAGGTAAATATTGCTGTATATTCCTATGTATTTTTGTTATTTATGTACGTACATTAATGCAACAGGAGGTTTTTTTTATAGTAGCACTATAAAAAACTGATCTCTCTCTCTTTGTGTCTGTTACAGTGGATCCATTATGTTTAATTCTGTGGCCATTGCTGCTAAACAGCTTCAAGACCGATTGAAGGTTAACAAAATCCTTATAGTAGATTGGGTAAGACACACAAAATCTGCCTTTGTAGATTTATTTCAACACATATTTGACCATGAGATTTTCAATTTAGGTTGGAATTTATATGATTGTACAGTAGATGGTGTATATTGTAGGTAGTCAGGATTTATAGTCAAGGAAGTGTATGTAAGATTGAGGCCAAAACTGGTACTGCAATCACTATCCCCTCTCCCCCTCCCCCTGACTCAAGGTTGCCAGATAGGCTGCAGGATCAGCAGGAACGTTTGTAGCTACAGCTGTGATAAATAGAGTATAGCTGGCAACCCAGATGCCGAAACAATACTGACTTTGTGATTGGTAGATAGGTGGAGGGTGGAGCTTCAGGCCAAAACACAACATGTCAACATCAACTTTCAAATGACAATATCCTGGCCGGACTACTGTTGTCAGTGATATAAGTATTTGAAATTAACACGATTAATTAATGTCTAGAGACATATCAGGGCCATTTTATAATTAATTGAAATACATTTCTTAAATACAGTTCCTTTAAGTTTCACTGATTTCTGATCTCCTTGCCTTCAACAATCAACATTTTTGTAATTTCATTTGCAGATGCTAAAGGCACAAATCTTACTTTTCACCTTCAACCTTTGTTTTTTTTTTGTGTGTGTGTGTATGATTCAATGACATTTCCAAAGGGATTGTGTTTTTATTATTAATCTTTGCTCTTCCCTCCACTTGTAATTGTTAGGATGTTCATCATGGTAATGGAACTGAGAAGATATTCTACACTGATCCTAGTGTCCTTTATATATCCCTGCATCGCTATGACAATGGTTCTTTCTTCTGTGGTACCGGAGGACCCTCCATGGTTAGTTATGGTATAAAGTGTGTAAACTACACTCGTTAACTCTCATACTGCTATGTCTGCATATGAATTTAAGCTAAATGAATGTATTACAGGTAGGATCTGATAGAGGGGAAGGCTTTAATGTAAATGTGGCGTGGTCAGGGGGGCTGAGTCCTCCAATGGGAGATGCAGAATACCTAGCTGCATTCAGGTACTATTCTGCAGTCATTTTAATGTGTTTAGTGTCACGTTAAAGGGATAATTTGGACAAAATGAAAATTCTGTCATCGTTTACTCACCCTTATGTCATTCCAAACCTGAATGATTTAAAACCAAACATGTTGCATTTGTAATTAATCAAATATTGTGTCTCTCTTTATAGAACCGTAGTTATGCCTATTGCTCATGAGTTTTCCCCAAATGTGGTGCTGGTTTCAGCTGGTTTTGATGCTGCAAAGGGTCACTCAGAATCTCTGGGTGGATACATGGTCTCAGCAAAATGTACGTATTAAAAATACAAACTGAGTTGTTTGAGCCTGCAATTTCCAAATTATAGAGTGTGATGTTTTTATTATATACAGCATTATATATATATATATATATATATATATATATATATATATATATATATATATATATATATATATATATATATATATATATATATATATATATATATATATATAATTCAAATGTAATGTTAATTACATTATGAAATATTATCCACATTTTATTTAGCTGTAAACATGTTATTAGGTAGCACTCTAATAAGCATGATTAAGATACTTAGCACATACATATTGTGTAAAATATTTTACATTACACTAATGTTTTTTTTGGGACAGTTTTCTGCACTGAAAAAATATTTAATCAACATTTCTTTTGGCTCATTAGCCCTCTAGGTTTTGCAAGAGCATTTAATTATATTGCCTGAGTTTGAAAGTGTTTGTGCTTCGTCTGCATTTTCTTGCTCTGTAGGATTTCCCCTAAGAATAAAAATAAGAGTCCTTAAAATGCTTCAGATGGAAAGCAGAAGAAGTTATAATGACTTAGCATTTCTGTTTGAACTCAAAAAGTTATGGGTATATTATAGTCGTGATTTAGCTAATGTCAGCTATCGTCAATGTGTCAAGTCATTAAGGCTCTCGTATGACATATTAAACTCAAGAGTCGCTCTAATGCCTCCAGAACCACAAAGATGTTTTTGTGACTGATGACTAATGTTACTAATACCTTTATGGTGTGACATTTGCGTCTGTATGATGTGTGCCACTGACCGAATATGCAAATGATCTTTTGAAGGTTATGGTTTTATGTGATATGTCTCTCAGGTTTCGGATTCTTGACCCGGAAATTAATGGAGTTGGCTGAAGGTCGAGTGGTGTTGGTGTTAGAGGGAGGTTACGACCTCGCATCCCTCTGTGATGCATCAGAAGCCTGTGTCAGTGCTCTCGTGGGAAATGAGGTGTGTGTGTTTAAAGATGCCCACACGTGTTTAACACCCTGAGTATTGCATGAATCGAGTATTGCTTGTATCTGCAGCCTGAGCCTTTAGCTGAGGAGGAATTACAGAGGATTCCCTGTGCAAACGCAATCGATTCTCTGGAGGCGGTACTGCGTGCTCAAAGTGAGAATCTCTCAGTTTGTTTTGTTTATGTTTATTTTTCTGTGGTCTTGATGATTTTTTCTTCTCCCTCTCAGGCAGGTACTGGCGTTCAGCGAGCTCTATGCTGAAGACTGTGTCTCTGTCTTATGCAAAAGCAGAGAGGCGATACTCGGCAGGCACTGAAGCTGCTTTAGTCCTGGGTGGCCTTACTATGACTGTTCCCAGCAGAAGCCAGTAAGACAACATTATAGAGTGCAACAGTCAGGTTCCCTATGGAAAACATCCACTCATTTTCTCTATTAGGAAATAGATTTTTAACAATAACTTTTGAGGTTGTTAATCGAGGATATATGCTTTTGTTGAGGCTATATCTTTGCATTACTATTATTTAAAAGTGGAATTCCTGGTGTAAAACTACATTACCCACAATTTTGCACTGAACTTAAAATATATTATTTCTGTATATAATACACAACTGCGAATTAATACATTTATATTGCTCTATTGTTTCTAATTTGAATGTCATTTACAATGCTTCATGCTTTATTTTTGTTGGATTTTCAAATACTTTTTTGCTTCAAAGTTTGTAACGTGACTGTTATAAGCCATGAACAAAACAAAGCTAGGGATTTTTTAATTAAAAAAATACTTCCTGAGCCAATCCTACTGAAAAGGGGGTTCTGCACTGTTGGTCTCAATGAGCTTTCAGTATTGGCATATTGGACTAAAATGGCTAGCGATAGACTGACACTAACAAAACGATTTAATATATTGAGTATGCTTTTGCTTTGTATCTGCGTTGTAGTTACCCAAATGAGCCAATGGAGAATGATGAAGAAGATTCCATGTAAAGACCAGTCTTACTCCTTTTCTGGGAGACTTCATTCCTCTCCAAGCAGAAGATGGACATCCTGTGCTTTAAGAGACTGAGGCTACTGTGTAATATTACACTGGGGAACTGCAGTGTGTGTGAGACGGGACGGGAGACAATCCTTAGGAACTTAGATGAACAAAAGAACGTAATCAGTCTTGTGAGTGATTTATACAAATGCTGACTCGTTTTTTGATTTTGCAATTATAGCTTGCACACGAAGCTTCTGCAAAATGTCAAACAAAGATATCATACTAAAATTTATGAGAACATTTTAATTTTAAATGTTTCCACAGGTCGTATCCAAAACGTTTTTTTTTTTAGTTATTGGATTTGATCATGTATATACACTACTGTTTAAATGTTTAGGGTCAGATTTGTCCCCTATTTTTTTAACACTTTAATTCAAGGATGCTTTAAGCTTTGTATTCATCAAAGAATCTGTGGAAAAAATGTAGCAGTTTCCACAATATGTATACACCGATCAGGTCATAACATTATCACCACCTTCCTATTATTGTGTTTATTGTCAAAACAACCCTGACCTGTCGAGGCATGGACTCCACGAGACCCCTGAAGATGTGCAGTTGTGTCGGTACAGCCTTGATGAATGTAAGGCTTCTTTCAAAACTATTTAAAAAATCATACCGACCCCAAACTTTTGAACAGTAGTGTACATAATTTACTCTTTAATTGTGGAATGTTAGATGACTACGATATTATGATTACATTTTTTATTCAAGTCTTTGAAATTACAGGGTATTGGCAATTTATTTCTAAAAGCTTTGGTGAATTGCACTTTATATTCATCCATTTCAAATGTAAAAAAAATCCTGAGACATTTTACATGGGAGTTTTTTATTATTATTAATAATATTGATAGATTCCCCTTTAATGAGCATGTAAGGCAGCCTTGAATGTCGACTATGTCTATAGCAAGCATAAAGATAAGGGTACTATGTGTTTTGCTATCTCAGTTTGCAAGAACAGTTGGGCTGAAATGAATTCCTGAAGACATTAATTTTATTTCAATTTTTTTTGTTTGTTTTTTTCTAGAGTTTAACATTTTGTAAGTTTTGCTGTTCTCAAAATTAAATAAAAATATATTTTTTAAAACACTTTTGAACTCAAGAAGCATGTGTCTGTTTGCCATAACAGGTATTTTATTAATGGGCACATACATATAAAGTTATTGATTTCATAACAATACAATATAATGGATATGTTCATAAAAGTGTCTGAAATGTTAGGCAAACACACATCACATTCTAACTGTATGACACAATGTTTTTGTGTAATATAAAATGAAATCTCATAATGCATGCAGTATTATCTGAGTAAATTCATTTATGCTAACACTCAGCCCTATAACAGATGAGATTGTAAATCTTGAAAATCACTAACCCTGTTTGTCTACAAAAAAATGCTACAAAAATCATTCACTGAATTCAAATGTTTGCTGGAAGTTGCTCCCTAATGCTTTGGGGTCATAATAGTATAAACCAATAACAAAACCTTTGTATTCTTCGTCAATAAAGCTTCAAGATTCCCTCACAAGGTTTGCGATTGGTTAAACCACATTGTCTAGACAATAAAGTGCTTATTCAACGACCAATAGACAGCTACCTAAATGCTATGCAGCAGCAGTCTTTTAGTGACAGACCAGCGTAATACAATCCTGACATATTCAATAATGAAATGGCAGAAAAACATTCAGGACAACAAGAAAAGCAGCCAGGAGAAAGACAAAAGACTCCCCTTAATACCTATAACCGATACATACTCAAAGTGAAAAGGCTCAGAAATATTGATATCGATCAAAGCTATTAAAAAGTCTGACATTTAAAACGACATCCTTCATCATACTCTTGCATCTAACGTAATCTTCAAAAGACTGCAAGGACAGAGAACAGTAGAAAGAGAGACAAGTGATACACAAATGTCGTATATCGATATACTAAAACCACGAAAGCTCGCGGACTCTCTCGTTGAGTGTTCCCAGTCCATTTCAAATGCTAACAGCCAAGCATGTTGTAAGGTTGTATGCTTGTTTCTCTGTGGGCACGAGTGTGTTATTGTGTGTATGCTTAAAAGTCACTGAGGATGGAGATGTCGGCGAATTCTTTGCGATATCGATGAGAATAGAGAGCGAGCAGGAACGCCCACTTCAAACTCATGAAGCTCCACACACAAGACAGGTACAGACTGGTGGGATCTCTGAGGGCTGTAGACACACACACACACACACAAGTTCAAAAAGCTGTCCTTTTGTGAGTTTAATGTCCTGGAGGCCAATTTCTCTTCTAAACATTTAATCTGAGACTGATTTGAGTTCAAAACTAAATGTTATACTTTCATGCGCTTCAGTATGGATCTCTACTCACATTCTTTATGGGAGATGGCAACACTGAGGAAGGAGAGGAACGCTACGATGGAAACCATGGAGAAAATTACTCCTATGATCAAGAAGAACTTTAGCCCCTTTAACCATGTTCTCCAGTAGTCCTGAAGGTACATTATGTGTGTGACCAGAGCCCATAATGCCAAAACACCTGGAGAAATGCATATATAAACACACAATGAGTAATATGAAGTTCAAAAGACATACTAGTTTAGCATGTGACTGAATCTATGACTCTGCATTCATTATTGCTTTGTCATACTCACATGCTGCGTTCCTGTTTGATTTTTTTTTTGGACACACTGAATTGCTCTCAGTTCTGCATGTTAGTTTTGCATATGACCATTTTGTTATATTACACAACAGAAGCAGAAATCTCCCTTATCAACACGACATTTCCATTTTTTTAAACAGCTTGCCCTCATAAAAAACCATACACTAAAAATATTATGTTAGCTCATGTGAAATGTCAAGAAGTGACAGCGGTGTCCTGCAGTGTGACATGCTTAATAATTATTGTAAAATAATTCAATAAAACATTTGCAATGGGTTTGTACAAGGTGTGTTTATGACTTTCTGTTACATTTCCACTGTTCTGACCAGCAGGGATCACCAACGTGTGGCGTTTCGAACACTGAAATAGCGAATCATTTTGCAAAGCAATTGGTTCAATTGATTTAAAGCTTTGATTATTCCATCACATATTCGGTTCATTGTGAACCGGAAAGGATTTTCTTTTTCCTGAAAATGCTAGTTAGAATCATAGCATTAGACTAAAATGTATTGATTTTATTCACACAGAGTAAAACTACTTCCCCGAAATGTTTAGGAACTTTTGTAATTTTTCTATTTTTGTAACACTTGTGGTATCAAAAATGGCTGACCTATAGAAAATAGCTTATTAATCTGCTAGTGTAAAATAGATTTATCAAAGCAAATGAGGCATTAGGATTCCAATAAAAAGACTTCTGACAACATCTGAAATATGCTCTGCTTTAAATGAACATGTGATTTGTCAACTATCCAATAATTGAACAGACCAAAATTCTGCAAAATCATGTGATAATTTGCAGTAGAAACTAGACTGACCAAAGTATAAAACTCTTACTCTAAGTTCAAATGCACAGACTATACCAAACTATGTGACTTTCTTGCACAACACAAACTCAAAGGCCCTGAGTTTGAACCCCAGCGATGGATCAAAGTGCACTGAGGAACAAAGGTTTAGTGAAAACTACTGGTATGGGCCAAAAATCACAAAACTTTTGCTTGTGTTTGTTAAGGTAAGGTTGATTTGTTAAAGTCAAACCCTTCACATCCACAAACCCAAAATATTTGACTCATTAGAAGAAAATTACGATGTCAGGCCAAAATCTACGTGTTCGACACAAATCCCTGAACGCGTCATCTGTGAACGGATTTGTGTGAAATAATTACTTTGGGGTCAGTAGGTTTTTTTTTTTTTTTTTTTTAAGAAGTCTCTTCTGCTCACCAAGGCTGTATTTATTCATTGTAAAAACTGTACAATTGTAAAATGTTATTAGAATTTAATTGATCGGTTTTCTTTTGTTATATATTTAAATTTATAATTTATTCCTGTGATGGTAAAGCTGAATTTTCAGTAAAAATGTGTGCTCAAGAAATGTACATAGTAAAGACTTTTAAAAGCTGTACAACCTTTTTTAGTCACTTTAGATCAATTGAATGCATCCTTTCATTACATATTGAATGCATCTTGTTCATTAGTAGTACTCACTTATGGCATGATACTAAAAGGGCAGAAGGTTAAATATTAAGTGTATTAAACCTGTATTCATATTTTATCTAACAATCATATTCCTATTTTACATACAGTAGACACAGGTTTTATCAATTACACTAAATTATAATAGTATAGCATTTTTATAAATTGAAATACAGCATTTCTTGTGGAGTACACTTGACAATCAAATGTAAAAGAAAAAGTTCACATAACGTTAATTGCTGCATTTATCTATGTATTTTGAAACTATTAACATTTAAAACTAAATTTTTTGTAAAGTTAACCATCATTTCAGAACTGAAAAGGATACAGAAACTTTTGTATCATTCTTTTGCACAAAAAGTAGTAAATAGCAGCAATATTTATTTAAAATCCACTTCAAAACAACAAAATCCATCTTACACTGCTAAAATGAGTAACCTGCCAACCTGGGCAACATTTTTGGCACAATAGGCGCGTTCAGCGTCTTCAACGGTGGTCGAAAATGCTGTCTAACGTTAGGTAGGCGGCTCACCTGCATTTGAGACACAGCCAAAGAATTTACCTGATAATCCACCCATCGCAGCTGTCCACGGCTGTTTATAGGCGATGTTCCACACTAGAAACGCCGAAAATCCCACCAACATCCCCACACACGAGTAGCCCACGCTCACATAAGTCTTATTGATCGCCATTCCTGTCGTCAAATATAAATGAATAAACACCATTATTGAAAATCCCAAAACAACAAAGCACTATCCAGTTACTAAAAATAGTTGAGGAGCATCCGCTCTTCTGACCTAGAGATAGCGCTGATCCAGCTGCAGTAACAGGTAACTTAACTTACTAGTGAAGAACTGTTATTGACTGGGTTTATGAACGACAGTAAAAGACCGCCTCAAACGATCAATCCACGTTTACTGTTATTTACTGCTCCATAACCCGCGGTGTGTTATTGTTGCTCTTCGCCGATGTAACGTTACAGCAGAAGAGCAAAAGTGAAATTATGCGTCCGTTTAACAGAAAACAGCGACCCCTCGTGGTATGGATGAAAACGACACGTTTTTTAGAGGCAGACATGAATTTGAAGGGGAAAAAAATGTAGGAAACATTAATTTCATGTATGAAACTTTTAGAAAAAAAGGCATATTTCTTAAATACGGTAGCTATGTTAAAGGTAGGCTAAGTAGTTTTTTTTTTTTCATAAACTTGTTGAACAATAACAGAAGGTCAGTCAACTGAAAGTTTACAAAGACTGAGATTAGGCCAGCATAATTGTCACATCATATTATAAACCGTAGCCATACTAAAAATAAGCAAGATAATATAAAGAAAAAAAGACAAGAAAAAAAAACAATAAATGAAAAGAAAAGAAAAGTAGGGGAGTAAAAGGTTATTTTATATTAAACCAAAGTCTTCAAATACAAAAACACTGTTGTTTGGGACTATTCCTCTGTGTCTAATATATCTGAAATATTTAATCTTCATCAGTAAAAACCAGTAGGCTAATTGTGAAGGGAAACGTGGCGCTATGTGGTTATTAGGCCTACCTAATATCTTTTTTTTTCAGTCAAGGTCTAGGACATATCATAGCTGTGGTGGAAGTAGCTACGTGGCTATGGTGGTAGTACTCTAGTATATCCACTTAGTTGCACTAAGTTGCATTTATTATTATTATTTTTTTTATATTCCATAAACTTTCCCTGCCATCTATTTTGATGAAATAAATTAACTTTTTTTTACAAGAGAGTCAGCTTTTCACTGGTTAATTCTTTAAGCAAAAAATAAATGTAAAATATTTTGTTTTCTCAGCTAGGTAAAAAGTACAGCCTATACATTACAATACAAACTGCATGGGTACATTCTATGATGCATGAAAATGCATATTTAGTCGCGTCATCATTTCTCTGATGTGAGAGAGAGCTCATGTTCTCTGTGGTATGAAAGCGTGAGACAGCAGGGCAAGATCTAATGTTTACGCAAATGAGTGTGCAAAACTGAAAGTGAAAATTCCAGTAATGTGAAAATTCCAGTAATGTCCACTAGATGTCCCTAAAACTTAAAAACTAACGACAGATGTTTTTGAAGGTCATTGATTTTAAAGCGATAGTTCACCCAAAAATGAAAATTAATTCCGTATTTACTCACCCTCAAGTCATCCTTGTGTATTACATTCTTCTTTCAGACGAACACAATCTGAGTTATATTAAAAACGTTCTGGTTCTTCCAGGCATTTAAATGGCAGTGACTTGGGGTCATTGACGTCCATAAAATGCATTGCTTCACGCGCCTCTGGGGGGCTAATACAGGCCTTCTAAAGCGAATCGATGCGTTTGTGTAAGAAAAATTAAAAAGTAAACGTGCCTCTCACAGTTCAAAATGCTTATGCCGAATCTGATGACATTGCACATCAGTTTCGTCATATTTAGGTTAACTAACACTTCAAAGGGACCCTTGTGAAAAAAAAGTGCACTTTAGTGTACTTTTATAAAGTGTACTTATTACACAGATAATATACTTATACTAAATACACTTAATTGTGCAATTAAATGCAATGTTTTCGGTGTACTTAACACACATTATATGTAATTGATTTCAAATTTATCACATATTAAGTTGAAATAAAATACAATAAGTTGCAATTAAGAGTGATTTTTTGGAACAACTTAAGTGGTACTTAAATACAACTTTATATGTATTTTCATAATCGCTTCTAGTGTATTAAAATTGTAATTAAAGTGCACTGCTCAATGTACTGACAAGCAATTAATGTGAACTAAAACATACTTTAATGTCAGCTAAATATACACTTAAGTGTGAATTAAATGCAATGTTTTCGGTGTACTTAACACACATTATATGTAATTGATTTCAAATTTATCACATATTAAGTTGAAATAAAATACAATAAGTTGCAATTAAGAGTGATTTTTTGGAACAACTTAAGTGGTACTTAAATACAACTTTATATGTACTTTCATAATCACTTCTAGTGTATTAAAATTGTAATTAAAGTGCACTGCTCAATGTACTGACAAGCAATTAATGTGAACTAAAACATACTTTAATGTCAGCTAAATATACACTTAAGTGTGAATTAAATGCAATGTTTTCGGTGTACTTAACACACATTATATGTAATTGATTTCAAATTTATCACATATTAAGTTGAAATAAAATACAATAAGTTGCAATTAAGAGTGATTTTTTGGAACAACTTAAGTGGTACTTAAATACAACTTTATATGTACTTTCATAATCACTTCTAGTGTATTAAAATTGTAATTAAAGTGCACTGCTCAATGTACTGACAAGCAATTAATGTGAACTAAAACATACTTTAATGTCAGCTAAATATACACTTAAGTGTGAATTAAATGCAATGTTTTCGGTGTACTTAACACACATTATATGTAATTGATTTCAAATTTATCACATATTAAGTTGAAATAAAATACAATAAGTTGCAATTAAGAGTGATTTTTTGGAACAACTTAAGTGGTACTTAAATACAACTTTATATGTACTTTCATAATCACTTCTAGTGTATTAAAATTGTAATTAAAGTGCACTGCTCAATGTACTGACATCCATTCTACTGTCTTAAAAACAAGCAATTAATATGAACTAAAATATACCTTAACGTAATTTACATGTACACTCTAATATAATGAAATACATTCATAATTACATTTTTCAAATAATACAGCTGCAATTTCATATAATAAACACATCCAAATTTAAATCCTCTACATTTATTGACAAAACGATCTGTAAAACAAATATACAAAAAAAAACTTTTTTTTGATGCCCAAGAAAAACCCAAAAAACTATTTACACAAACACAAATTCATTTAGAAAGAGTCTGGAGGACAATGAGGATTATATGCAATTATATGCATTATTATATATCTCCCTCATTCAAAGGTACCTAAATCTACCCATCACAGAAAATTACCTCACACAACAGATGAATAAATACAAACAAATGGAAAGAAAAGAATCGTTTTATGTACAACACTAAGATTCAAAACTTTGGGTAACGTTTAATTAGTTAACTACTTAATTTAACATGAACCTAGAATGAATAATAATATAAACATTTATTTATCTTAGTTAATGTTAATTTCAACATTTACTAATTAGGGGTGTAACGGCACATGTATTCATACCGAACCGGTTCGGTAAAGGACTTCCGGTACAGTGCACGTGTGTACCGAGCGGTACGAATGCAATCTTTAACAGTTAACAGACGGCTTGTTTAATGAGTGGAACACACTTCAATACAAGTTTTCATAAGAACATATGTATTCTGTCAATTTTATCATTAAATTCAAGTGATGCCATATTGATGCTCTTTAATGTGACATGACAGATCACTGTAAAGACACATCAGTTCAAGCAGCAACGCGGCACGAGTGAATGTGATCACCTTGTCATAGTCAAAGAATAAACATGAATTAACATCAGAAGGTATGTTAAGGATACATTACAACTTACTAAATTGTATCACATTGTGTAATCGTTCAGTGTTTCAACAGCAGAAAGACGTCGATAAAACACGAGAGAGATGAACTCTTTCACTAAATGTATGCATTATATTAGCCTATATATTCATCATATTCTACTTAACCTGAAAACCTGAAAAAAATCTAACCTATAATTAGATCCTTCAGATATGTCGCAGCCTCAGATTGGAATTTGCTCGAGACTGAGTTGAAGCTAAAAGATCTGGTGACATTTAGTCATTTTAAAATTTTACTACATCATTTTGAGAGTAAATTAATGGTGTGTAATTGTTTTTGACTGGTTGTATGTTTTATGTTTTTTATGTGACTTTTTATGTATAACTGTACATGCAAACACAGCTGGCTATCTTGGCCAGGACAGGACATTTTAATCTTGGTGAGTTTTTCTCCTGGTTAAATAAAGGTAATAATAATAATAATAATAATTAGTAGAGATATTTTTTATATTATATTTTTAATTCTTTAAGAAACCTTTAGATTAGGACAATTACAATTTGTTCAGTAAACCAATAAAAAAAAAGAAGCATTTTTATATTTAGTGTTCCTCCCCGAACTGTCAGCTTTGTCTACTGTTACACCTCTATTATTAATGCAATCTTAAATGTTAATTATTTAATGCATTGTTAATGCATGAACAATGACTATAAATTTAATTAACTAGCTTTGAACTATAATTTATTAAGCAAGGTCAACAACTATTAATAAACACTGTAAAAAATTAAATAAAATAAATAAATAAAAAGAAATCACTGTTAGATCATGTTGGCCAATACATTAAATAACGTTAACAAATTAGATCTTATTGTAAAGTGTTACTGAACTTATAAGCTCTTAAACCTTTACTAGCACCAAAATTAGGACCAAAAGGTTTATTCTAAAATCTTATTCCAGCATTAGTGAATGAAAAAAAAAAAAAAAAAAAAACTGAAGAACTCCAAAGGCACACAAAATTGTTTGTCACCAACTCTTTTCAAGTTGTTTGGAAAGTGCTGTTTATGTCAATGTCCGAGAAGCTCTCCATCAGTAGGAAACTGGCGCACCATCTCTCCACAGTAGATGTGAATGGACATGTTCCAAAGAGGCAGGAAAGCAAAACAATATATACCTTGAGGAAAGAAAAAGAAAACGCAAAGAAAAAACTTGTTTATAAAACAGATCTATCCATTATTATAATTGGCTCAATTAAATTAAAACGATAGATGTACAGTTTATATTCACACAGCAGTATCTGTATGAAAAAAAGAAGAAAAAAAAGAAATAGCCATAAGAGGGATCATAAAAATGAGCATGTTGTCTCTTTTTAATCTAGTACTGCCCTGATGAAGCAGTTTAGTCTGCACGGTGTGTGTAAGCTTTTGACCACAACTGCATCCCCTATGTGATGAATTACCTCAGTCGTCAGGGTAGAATGATTGGAGGTTCCTTCACGTATCCCACTGAGCACATCATCTTCACTGACACTGGACTTTAAAAATAGAGAACATTTTAATAATGGTTTTTATTCCTACTTTACAGGGAATTAAACATAACTTAAATATAGATAAATAACCCAAGACCAATGTAAATTGAGAAAAGTATTCTTGCATTTTTCCTCATCTTGCCTTGCAAGTTTCAGCTTACCTCACCCATCTCCATGAAGGATGTTCCTGTATTTACCACGCCTGGCACAGCAATGCTGCGGCTCCTTTCCTTTGGGTGTGTGGCCTGTAAAATATATAATGATTAGGGGATCTGTAAATGCACAAGTGGGAATGTATTACTTACAAATGGACAAGATACAAAGCATTTAAAATCTAAAGACTTGATAGTTATGTTTTAGCTTGTGTGATCAGTGTCATGGCTGGGCATAAATTCATAATTAACATTAACTTGACCTCATCAAGATGGCTCCGTGATTCCACACAGCTTGCACTGGATCTCCAATAACACATCTGTATTGATCCTACAAAATAAAAAATAAAATAAGCACAAAATAATAAAAACACAAATAGTACTTTAACATCTTACTCTCCAAATGCAAAAAGAAAAGAACATATTAAAATCATTATTTCATTACTGGTTGTTGTTATACGTTAAGTTAATATATGGAATAAATGTATATAACGTTAAATGTCTTCTGTCCATTTAAAAAGTAGGAGATCGATTAAAATATTGTATTTACAGCAGGCAAATTCATTGAACATGCCCACACCGGCGATCACATTCCGATTTAAGAAATTATTATAATGCAATCTTAGATACATGAATATGAATAATACAATCTTAGATACATAGGAAACATGATTAATGTTAATTCACCTCCCGAGTCCATAGTGCGTCTATCCTATCTGCGATTAAACTAAATAACTACACCGTATTAGAGAGCTACCATGTTACGGTGAAAATGTAAAATCAAGAGAGCTTATATCAAGATATACTTACTTGACTCGTTATTTGTAGCATATAACGTCTCATCTGTAATGATCCAAACGGTTCGCTCCTCTGTTGTCTGTTGTCCTTCAGCTTCATTATGCATCGCGATGACGCAAACATGACAGACCGCGCATTTTTCAAAATCATGACGTAGTATTTTTGGCGCATGCGCATTGAAATATTAAGTATAAATATAAAATAAGATATTTCGTGCATTAAATGTTGATTATAAATGACGTTTTAATTATCCATTTCTGTTCAGGTTGTTCTAACACACTGTGTAGTTGGACTGTATTTCAGAGAACTTGACTCATTCACCTAACTAAAAGTCAATCATGTTTACAGTGAGTCTGATTAAAATGAAATGTAGCCTATTTTAACTGAATTTTAATGCAAATTAATTTGGTTTAGATTTGTTCAACTTTTTCTTGCAATTAATGCAATTAAATGTGTGTTTAATCGCCATACAACAACATAATATTGAAAGTAGGTTATTCTGTACACAGATGTAAAGTAGCCTACAGTACATTCGGCAACTCCTCTTATAAAGATTGACAATGTCAAATTATGTAGAAAACTGACACTTGTAGTTGAGTTCATAGGAGCTAGTTATAACATTTCAACAGTATGTTGTACTGGAGTGTAAGCGAGTGAAATTTTGAAGAAAAATAAATTAACCAATGTAAATTTGGACAACTCATTTTTTTTAAAAAAATCATTTATTTTCCATGTGCTTTGTCATTAGTAAAATAAGTGCACTTTATGAAACAAACTGGTAAAAAATTTAGGTGTAGACATTATTACAAGGTGCATTTTTAAAAAGTGCACTTAAGTGTGTTTATAAATATTGTCATACAAGTGTACTTTCTTTAAGTGAAAATTAACTAGATATTATTACAAAGTGCACTTATTAAAAGTGCACTAAAGTGTGTTTGTAAATATTGTCATGAAAGTGTACTTTTTTAAAGTACAAATTAATTATATATTATTACAAAGTGCACTTATTATAAGTGTACTAAAGTGTGTTTATAAATATTGTCATGAAAGTGTACTTTTTAAAGTACAAATTAATTAGATATTATTTTAAAGTGCACTTATTAAAAGTGTACTAAAGTGTGTTTATAAATATTGTCATGAAAGTGTACTTTGTTAAAGTACAAATTAATTAGATATTATTTCAAAGTGCACTTATTAAAAGTGTACTAAAGTGTGTTATTAAATATCGTCATGAAAGTGTACTTTGTTAAAGTACAAATTAATTATATATTATTACAAAGTACACTTATTATAAGTGTACTAAAGTGTGTTTATAAATATCGTCATGAAAGTGTACTTTTTTAAAGTACAAATTAATTAGATATTATTACAAAGTACACTTATTATAAGTGTACTAAAGTGTGTTTATAAATATCGTCATGAAAGTGTACTTTGTTAAAGTACAAATTAATTAGATATTATTACAAAGTACACTTATTATAAGTACACTAAAGTGTGTTTATAAATATTGTCATGAAAGTGTACTTTTTAAAAATACAAATTAATTAGATATTATTACAAAGTGAATTTTAAAAAAGTGTACTTAAGTGTGTTTAGAAATATTGTCATTAAAGTGTATTCTCTTTAAGTACACTTAAGTGGCACTTAATTTTAATTATATCATATTATCTACAAGTGCAGTTTTTAAAAAATATACTTTAAATATATTAAGTGCACAAAAAATACACTTTCAATACAATTAAGCACACTTCTTTTTCACAAGGGGATAGTTAACCTCAAAATGAAAATTTGATGTTTATCGGCTTACCCACAGTGCATCCAACATGTGTCTTAATTGTTTCTTCAGTAGAATACAAATGAATTTTTTTTACTCCAACCGTTGCTGAGTGCCAGTCATATTGAATGTGTAACAATTCTATGAGAGCAACAACAACAAACAACAAAAAAAAAACATGCTTAGACAACATGCACAAAGAGCCTACATGTTGAATGCACTGGGGTAAGCAGATAAACATCACATTTTCCTTTTTGGGTGAACTAACCTTTAAGCTAATTATTACGGTTGTTACCACAACAAAAGTTTGGTAACCCTACTTTCCATGAAAATACAACATTGCTACTACGGGGAAATTATGGAAATTTGGCACTGTCATGCTTGCTTTTATTACAATGGTATAGTAGTAGGCCTACTACAGTTTTATTTAAAATTGCTTACACACTAAAAAAGTGGTAATTGAGACCAACTCGTTGAAACCATTCTCTCATAATCTTCAAAACCAATTTGCCAAAACTGTAAAAACAAATTATGCTTCAGTTTGCAATTGTAAAACAAACTTTTTATAAAAATAAGTTCTCTACATAAGACACATTCAAAACTAGCTCTTGCGTTTCATTTGGGAAACTAAAAGCACATAATTCGTTCACTTAGAAAATAAAATTTACAGAAATGGGCTAAAATATGTTTACCCATTAGCCTATCAGTGTCATAATTCAGCTCAAGACAATTTAGTGTTGATTTAGTTCAGTTCAATAACTAATAAAGTAATACAGCCAGTAAACTTGTACCTGTGTCATCTAGTATATTTTATTTACTACAGAAAGTGTAAATCACTAACGATTGCTGATTCTGAGTGATGATAAATAAATGATAGATTTTTTCCATACAGTTTTTGGATTTTTTTTCAGGTGGAAACTTTATTATAGTAAAATGATAGATTTTCTCTGTTCATTTAAGAAAATGTAATACTCACATAAACACATTTTTGGTCCTGTAAACATTGTAAAAAGCATGGTAGTCAATCTTTAACACTGAGTTATAAGACAAACAACATTGACAATAGCATTACACTATAATACACACACACACGTAGAAAAGAGATCACAGCTAGTTCAACAAACCACCAGAAAGTGTATTATGTTTTGGATAAAAAAATATTTTTTTGGATAATACACAATTTTTTTTTCTAATACAAAACATGTGACTTCATTTATGTGAATTAAATGGTGAAGATACAACTGCACGAACAATGAATAAATACAGTGATCAATTTAAATCTATAAAAGGTCAAAAAGACACAAAGAACATCTGAAAACAAAAAAACTGCAACATGAAGTTGTAAAGACAACAATACTAAAGAAGTCAGCGTGTATTTCATGTCTAGCAGAAAGGGCAGACAAAGTTCACATTACGAAATCCAGTCACAAGTGTACTCAGACAGGCACTTAAGAGACCTAGGGTTCACATGCTATCCTGCGCACCCCACATCATGACATATCTTAGTCAGAGGTGACGCCTTCAATCATGGTCTCTTTGACAATGCCAGAGAGAAGTGTTAGGTCCTTGTACTGAATCCAGTCCTGCTCTCTCACCCCCCACACGGTGCCCTCCGGCTGCAATATAATATTTCACCACATTAGAATATATAATAATAATAAAAATTGAAGAAATAATAAGAACACATTTACAAAAAGGACAAAGAAAGTATTTATAAATGTAGTCCATACAAGCCATTCACTGATAAACACCCTACAATTGAATTACTATGGAAGTCAATGGGGCCTATCAACTGTTTGGTTACCTATAATCTTTAAAATATCTATATCTATAATTTTCGGAAAAAAATGGGAATGGGTAAATGATGACAGAGTTTTCATTTTTGTGAACTATCCCTTTAAGGTCACAACGGAACCAACAACCTTCCAGTTTCAAACCCTGATCCCAGATGCTAAAAAACTGAAAACTGATATGCCGTACAACAAATATAAATACACCTCACCTTATCTTCTTCATCGACATATATAAGGATCACATCTCCCTGTTCAAAAAGCAGAAGCACACCTTCATCTGAGTCCTGATTCTCCAGAGCAACAGCCTAGGGGAAAAAACCCACAAAAACAATGACTGACCACACAAATACAAATCAATGACTTTCCTTGTTTTAACACTTCTAAAAGACACTGTACCTTATAGAGGAAGCCAGGAGGATTTTCATACTCTGCCTTTTGGGTTTTAACGTCTTCCTTTGCTCCCTCCGTCTCGTTGCATTCCGTTGTATTTTGATCAGCGTCTCCTTTATTTTTTTTGGAGATGCTGGGTTTTCGGGGACAGGGGACAGGTGCAGTTTTGTCTTTGTTGCCCGATAAGGGCTTAGCCTCAAGGTCTCCATCTGTAGATGCAGGATGGGTGTCTTCTGATGATGCTTCTGATTTACTCTGCTCCTCTTCACTGTGCTCAGTGGACACCGAACTTTGATGTACCTGGCCGTTTGCCTGCACAGACTCATCAGTGGTACTTTCCGACATGTTTTCAGTGGTTCCCACAGATCGAACCCCTTCACCCTCCGAACACAAAGACTGCCGTTTGGGTGTGTTGGGTTCACTGTCAAAAGAGTTCGACTCAGAGTCTGATATTTCAGATGCCGTGCTTCCTGTGCTCTTTGAAGAAGCTTGTGAACGCGTGTCCGTGTGCGTGAGGGTGTCGGGCATGCTGAGCTTGCTCGAGGCTGGATGATCAGGAGGGAAGGCGGTGTTACAGGGGATGGGCGCGGAGATCGTGACAGACTTTCTCTTCTTAGATTTAGAACTAGTCACAAAAACAAGGCACATACAAATAAAACAGACCACAAAAAGGTTATAACCACACAGAAACACACCACCAGCACAGAATAAAAAAATAAAGGAAGTTGTGATTTTCTCTCTAACAAATCTAAGAGAACTACATGAGAAAAAAGTCATAATTAATCTTGGAATTTTGAGGGGAAAAAAGTCTTCTTGCAATTAACTTGCAAGCCTATTTTTTCCTCAGAATTGTGAGATATAAACTCTCAATGAAATTTCTTTTGAACAATTTCTCTCATTTTTTTAACCCTCTGGTGCTCCTCGTTTACGGGTTACATTGGTTGTCTTCCCGGTCATAAGTGACCGGACACCTAAAAATTAAACTTCCTCCACCCCAGTAAAACCAATGCAATTTATTTTTCTTCAATAATATTTTTTCTTTTTAATTTTGTATTTTGAGATGATTTGATGGTATTTTTTAATATTTATGCAATAATTATTGTCTATTTTTGCCATTTAAAATTATAAAAAAAATTTTTTTTTAAACATTTTATTTAAAAAAAAATTTAATTGCAGTATTTTAGGTTAAAATAGAGACTAGGCCTTCAAAAAAAAAATAACTGAAGGCAGATTAGCGCCCTCTTTTGGAATTATTTAAGAAATTATGCAACCATGGGTGTAATCCACTAGAGGTCTCTATGGAGGGGCTTGTGAATTCCCAAGTTCACTTTTCAACACATTTATTAATTTTTTTTAGCTGGATTTGAATAAATATATAAAAATAATCAAATACTATTTTTATATTATTACTTTTTTTTAGAAATGGTGATTTTTTTTTCTGTGGATTTGTGTTTTTGCAGATTTCCCATTCATTTCCTATGGCAAGTGGGAGTATTTTTTTACAACCACTTAGCATGCTCGAATCATGCCCTCAATTTTTTTTGTGTGTTTACATACCTAATGTTAGACCAAGTAAAGTCACCAAGTTTCATGTCATTCTGACGAAGATGTGATTTTTAATAATTCAAAATGTGGTTCATAGGTTCAGTTTTTCATGGGTGTGTGTGTGTATAAGTGTGCGTGTGTGCGTGTGTATGTGAGTGGATGTGTCAATATTACACTCCTGATGTTTTAGAGTGTCATCCCTATACTGCTGTGTACTTTTTTTCAGCATTGTGGCCGATTTGTAGATTGTACACACAAATATCCTGCAAATATTTGTGTTTTTGCAGATTTCCCATTCATTTCCTATGGGGGTCATTTTTGACCGAAGAGCACAAGTGGAAGTAATTTTTTTACAACCACTTAGCATGCCCGAATAATGCCCTAATTTTTTGTGTGTGTTTACATACCTAATGCTAGAAAAGTAACCAAGTTTTATAATTTTCAGATGAAGCTGTGATTTTTAAAAATTCTAAAAGTGGTTCATAGATTAAATTTTTCATAGGTGTGTGTGTGTATAAGTGTGCGTGTGTGTGCGTGTGTGTGAGTGGATGTGTCAGTATCACACTCTTGATGTTTTAGAGTGTCACCCCTTTACTGCTGTGTACTTTTTTTCAGCATTGTGGCCGATTTGTAGATTGTACACACAAATATTCAGAGAATTTTTGTATTTTTGCCGATTTCCCATTAATTTCCTATGGTCGGTCATTTATGACCGAAGACAATGAACGTTACTTTTTTTTTAATGACCAATTAGCATGCTCGAATCATGACCCCAATTTTTTTGTGTGTTTACATACCTAATGCTAAAAAAGTCACCAAGTTTCATATCATTCTGATGAAGCTGGGATTTTTAAAATTTTAAAACAGAAAATTTTTCGGTCAGAAATGACCGAAGAGCACCAGAGGTGTTAAACATCTTAAATAATACATCGACTTCCTGCTTTTAAAGACAAGCAATATACAATGGCCACAATAAGTATTTGAGCACTTAATCTACACTTACAAATAAGTGTATCTGTAAAAAAAAAAAAAAAAACATTTAAGACCTTTACGCCCCAAAAAACTCCACTTTTTTGTCACTTTTGCAGTGCCATCAAACCAAACTATGAAAATGTAATTTTAGATGAAGTATGAAGTACATTCCCGTCAATATTTAGTTGTGTTTAAGAAGTCTTTTATGCTCACCAACGCTGCATTTCTTTGTTAAAAATACAGTAAAAACAGTAATACTGTGAAATATTATTAAAATTAAAATAACCGTTTTCCATTTTAATTATTTATTTCTGTGATGGCAAATCTGAACTTCTACATATCTAATATGCTGAAATATGTATTATTATCGATGACAGTTGATGACAAAACAGTTGTTGCTGCTTAATATTTGTATGGAAAATGTAAAATTATTCTTTGATGAATTAAAGTTCAAATAAACAGCATTGATTAAAAAAATACAACCATATAAATGCCTTTACTGTCACCTTCATTGAATTCCTTCCATTAATTAATTTTTTGTGTTTTTAGGTGTCCTAGCAGAGTAACCACAGATGCAAGACGTTTATCATATTCCAATACCTTTCTTATCTTATGCATTTATATTTATGTGTTTTAAGTATGGATCAATACAAGTCTAATCTTTGGGGCTACTGTAGATCTTTATAGAAATTCATTATTTCCAAATAAAGATTTTACCTGTTAAGGCCTTTGATGATGAAGGGTTTGGTGGAGTGCTGATCCTCAAGCTTCTTCATCATGTTATAAATATTGTGATTTAACTGAAACATGAAATTCTGTCATTCAGCAACAGCGACCTCTTTAACTTTTTTAATTAAGATTTGAAATTACATGAAAAATACAGCTTATTATGACTCACTGCTTAAAGTTAAATAACCTGAATTAATAAAACACTGCCAGTTCAATGACAGAAAGAAGAAGAGCATAGTATGTATACGAATGTCCATCCCAGAAGTACTCTAGGCTTAATGTTTGCTGTTGCACTTAACAGATTTTCAATTGTAAGTGAAGGAGCATCAACGTAAAATAAAAAACAAATGTTGCATTCTTACCACACTCATTTCCTTGTAGAAGACATCTCGCAGGTTTGAGATGTTCTGGAACATGGTGACATAGCAGCTTATACGGCTGAAAACAGGAAGACAGTTTAGCTAAATTAAGATACATTGTTATTAGTACCACTTTTTTTTTGTTAGAGACCTCGGTGATGGGAAGAAATTGGCTTAATGCATTTATCTCTTATAAGTATGTGTTCACACTTTTAGTTCGGTTCTCTTGGTCCATAGCAAATAAGAAAAAAAATTTTAGTCCTGGTTAACTTAGCATCCACACTGTCATTTTTAACATTGAACCTAAAGCAAAATTTCTATACAAAAACGTATATTTTGCGATAAAACTTCTAAATTCACTCACTGTATGTGTGTGCATATGATGGAGCTATGGAAGCCCATTTCCATCACTAAATAAAAAATAAAAATAAAAGAGTAATTGCGACTTTTTATCTCAGATTTCTGACTTTTTCTCACAATTGCGAGATATAAAGTCAGAATTCAGAGATATAAACCCGCAATTGCATGATATAGTCACAATTCTGACTGAGAAAAGAAGTCAGAATTGTGACTTTATATCAACGCAATTGCGAGTTTATATCTCTGAATTGTGACTTTATATCAACGCAATTGCGAGTTTATATCTCTGAATTCTGACTTTAAAACTCGCCATTTTGAGGGAAAAAAGTCATAATTCTGAGATAAAAAGTCGCAATTACACTTTATTTTCTTATGAAGTGGTGGAAACGGTCTTCCATATGGAGCAGACAACTCATGAAGAGCTTATAAAATGTGTAAAGTCAAAACAGTGGCAGGAATCTCTCCGTCACACACACAAACGGATATCTGCTGCAAGGAGATATTCGTTTGTGTTGCCTATACTGAACTCTGATGGGCAATATCACGACTATGACGAGAAAAATCAGGTTTGCTTGAGCATTCTGTCATTTTTAGGGTTGTATCTTGTGACGTTGTTTAATGCCTAAAAGGGTTAAGGTGGCAGCGTTCACACTTACTCAAATGAACCGCACTAACAGAGCAATCACACCTGGGTTTGTTTTAATCAAACCAAACATGCCAAGTCTGAACATACATAGTTTCATTTTTTGTTAATAAAGCTGTACCAACCTTTGATAGAGGACAGGCAGCTCCTCTCTTAACTCCTTGTTAATGTCTTCAAACACCTCCTGGGTTTTACTGAATTCCTCCTCGGCCTGAGAGGAATCAGCACCAATGGTCACACTATTAGCTGAGATATAATTGTAAACTAGCAATATGACCCATATCTAAAATGGGATATTTAAACTATAAAATCTTAGCTGACCTTGCCTATTTTGGCCTCATCTCTCTTCTTGGAGTTTTGTAGCGCCTCCAGATGATGACGAGCTGAATCATAATCAACTAGCTTCCTTCCTCGTTTAGCCACTCTTTCCTGCAAGATCACAGTATTAGACAATTTAAAGCTGCAGTAAACTTAAGAATGATTTTGAAGTATTGTGTAAATACTATGAAAATTTGATAACCATTCAATGCTATGGTATGGGTCAAGGTACCATGGTATTAGCATCTGATACTATCAATGTTAAACTAAAGCTGTTTTAGCTCCCAATAAATCTTTGTTTTGTTATACATTATCAAAAAGTCTTAGAAATTATTTTAGATAACAGCCAAATTGTCAAGGCTAATAACAGTCCTTCAACCAAGCCTGACAACCTTTCAAAAACAGACTAAACAGACCTAGGCTGTAGATAGTGAACGCACAATTTATTATGTTCAGGTTTGTAATTTGGCAGTTATACAAACTTTGACATCTTGAAACTGTCCGGTGTAATTCTCCATTGTTCGAATGACTTGATCACTCAGCTTCTCCTCATAGTCATTCCAGAGGAGATCCTCACTCTGTAATATCAAGCCAGAGAGATGATGAAGGCAAGGAAGTTAAAGCTTTCAACTATTAACGGGATAGTTCACACAAAAATTAAAATCACCCCATGATTTACTCACTCTCAAGCCATCCTAGGTGTTTATGACATTCTTCTTTAAGAGGAATGCAAACTGTTATCTTAAACAATTTCCTGGCTAATCTAAGCTTTATAATGGCAGTGAATGGAAGCCCAAAATTTGAAGCCCAATAAAACACTCCACACGGCTCTGGGGGGGTTAGCAAAGGTCTTCTTAAGCGAAGCGATGCATTTGTGTAAGAAAATATCCAGATTTAAAAAACTTTATAAAGTAAAATATCTAGAATATCGAAGGCGTTCTGGCTGAATTTTTTATAATGGATGGATGCACTTACTTGGGCTTCCCATTCACTGCCATTATATAGCAGGGCCATTATAATAGCCAGGACATTTTTTAATACAACTCTGATTGTATTTGTCTGAAAGAAGAATGTAACATACACCCAGAATGGCTAGAGGGTGAGTAAATCAAAGGGGAATTTACGGGTGAACTATACCTTTAAATGCCACAAAAAAAGCTTGGTCTACCTCAATAATGACAGTTAGATCTTCGACACCATGCCAGTCTGGTTCATAGATATCTTTTAGAGTCTGGGAAAGGCGCTTGGATGATTCATGCATCACTGAGAAACAGGGGGTGTACAAAGCATCACGTGAGGACTTCTTTCAAAACTGTTACACAATTTGGCAATAGTAATAAAAACTCTATATCCATCACCGACAAGTCACTGCAAGAAACAAAGGTGTGACTTTACAAGAAATTATGAAATCAACCAATGAGCATTCTTAAGTATCTGATCGTAGTCATCAAGCACCACAAACCATACAGTGCTGGATAAAAATGTAATTCATAATTATACTTAATGTATATAACAGCCTTTTCTATGGTATTTTATAAATTAATAGTGAACTTACTTCTCTAATAGTTATTTCTAAACTGTTTTAGATTTAGCCAAAGAGATTTACCACAGATGCTATTTTATCCTTTTAGAACACCTGTGAACGAGGGCTAAAAACACATGCGGTGACTTTGGGTTCTATCAAAAGTGTGTATATGGTTTGCACAATGAGACATGTGCGAACATCTTGCGTCTTCCTCAAACTCGAGAACCCCTTCATATTTTCATAAGGCTCTGCAAACATACATCTGGGCAGTACGCCCACAATTCAATTGGGAAGGTCACCTATTCTTGTAGACATTTACACAATAAGCATTTTCAGTTCCATTTATTAACTGGCATTCACTTCCCCAATGAAACACAACCAAGACCATCTCACTTTCACTCTCACCCAGATCTAAAATCTTAATTAATTCAAACAAGTATTATCAAATAAAAGTTTCCGTAGAAGTGACAGCACAACAATTCATTCTTCAATCAATTCAAAAACTCAGTCAGTAAATTTCAATACAAAAAATGGCTGTACTTCAACTTAGTGAGACAGTACCTTTAACAGCATTGTAGTACGCTTTAACATCCTTATAGAGTCTGATGCCATCTGTCTGGACAGAGAGAAGAAACAATCACGTGTTATCTAAAGTTATCCATAGTCAAGGGCATTTTGAAATGTGTATGGGAAATGAAACCGTTTCTGAATAAAAATAGAAAATGTGTAGGAGGTAGGGAAATTAGATCCATGGATTTTACTATATGGGTCCATAAGGCTACTGTAGATGGTAGGTGGATTTTCATAAAACATAACGTGTATATAAAAATATATACTTATGAAAATTTATCACCATCATTACTCCAGTCTTCAGTGTCACATGATCCTTCAGAAATCATTCTAATATCTAAGATTTTTTTTAGGATTATTTGATGAATAGGGAGTTCAAAAGAACATTATTTTAATAAAAAGCTTTTGTAACATTGTACTACCGTTCAACTGTTTTGGGTTAGTAAAAATATTTTTGTAATTTCTTTTGGAAAAGAACTTAAAGAAATGAATGCATTTATTCAGCAATGATGCATTAAACTGATCAAGTGTGACAGTAAAAACATTTATAATGTTACAAAATATTCAGTTTAAAATAAATTCTGTCCTTTTGACCTTTCTATTCATCAAAGAATCCTGGGGAAAAAATGTTTTACACACCTGTTTTCAAGATGGATAATAATCATAAAATGTGTCTTGAGCATCAAATCATCATGAATGAGTTCTGAAGGATCATGTGACACTGAAGACTGGAGTAATTATGCTGAAATTTCAGCTTTGCGTCACAGGAATAAATTACATTTTAAAATATATTAAAATACACAAGTTATTTTAATAACATTTCACAATATAACTGTTTTTTGTACTTTTAATCAAATAAATGCAGCCTTGGTAAAGAGACTTCTAAAAACACTAAAAACTTTTGAACGGCAGTGTACAAGTATATCATTTGTATACATTTATATATACATCTTAATTTATGGTTGCAAGTAGCAGCCTCTTGGTTGCATTGACAGAGAGTAAACCATCTATGATTATTAAACAGATATATATTCTCAGTGCTGCAAAGCATGCAAGTCATGGAATAGGATGTGAGGTTCCCAAGTGAGAAACTAGGTCAAAACTAGTCAACTATAATAAACTGTGTTATTAATGAAAAAACATTACAAAATCGAGTATAGCATTGTATAGGTGTTTCCTGGGTTGGTTGAGGGATTAAATAGGATCAAAATGGGCCAGAAAAGGTCAATCCTTGATACTGTACTGAAGAGAGAGAGCTGCAGTCACTTATTGACATTTTCAAAAGGTGGAGTTTCCTGTGCTACTTTCAATAATCATTCCATCAGTGTTCATACTTCATACAACAAAAGCCTTTAAATAACAACACTGTCCTAATGCTGAATTGTGAGTCGGTAACCCCATTTAATTGTTCGAGGTAACAAAATCCTTTGCCTTCTCTCACAGACATACCTGTTGTTTGTTCAAGTTGGCAGAGCACTCCTCAAACTGCTCATCTTTGGTCTCCATGGTTTTGCCCAGCTTCTGCAGGACCTACAAACAGGTCGAACACACTGAGAAGAGCCACTACTGCAGTCAGACATGATGTCAGGAAGAAGTTTAACCGTTGTCACTGTATGGCCACATAAATATTACTTTTCAGCCAGTTACACATTAATTCTCGAAATATCAATTGCAGCATTGTTCCTTGAGATGAGGAAAGGGAACCCTATCTAACGAACACAAAATTGCCCAAATTAAAACAAAGTATTGTTTTTTAAGTTAAGAAACGCTACTGAAGTGTGCAGTCTGCCAAAAGAGTGAAATCTATAAGAGGAGGTGATCTTAGGGAGGAAGTGATTGAGGGCAGGAAGTGGCAGTACAAAAAAGTTCTACTCTACAGCTCACAATGTTTTCATATCCTGTGCGCATTTGTACCATTTTTCTTTTAAAAACGTAAAAACAAATATTTTGGGATAGTCACACACAAAATACACACCCAGAGCAGCATGACCTGAGAGCCAAGGTTCTGAACTAAAAAAAGAAAAACCCCACCTACCTTCTCTTGAGCTCGGTTCATTGATTTCTGAAAGCGTTTGGCCAGGATGCCAGCTCCCGCGCCGATGTTGCCCCCAATGTTGGCACCTTGTTTTCCCTCTGCCATCTCCACTAATGATCAGCTGGCGCACGCACACACGATCCTTTTCTAATGTCTCAGCGCTTCCTTCTATAAACTGACGGTTCCTGGGCGGAGTGAGCAGAGAGGGTGGGTGTGAAAGCAAAGCGTGGCAGTGTCAGTTTCCACTTAGTAGTTTTAAAGACTCAAACTTACGGGACATCACGTCACGGCGGCAAAATAACCGATTGTGCAACATTCCACAGTCGTGCCCAAACGCGTTAGGTATATTGTCATCGACGTGCGACTGCACCATTAAGTTAACAAGTCAGTGTGTTTCCTGTGGGTTTAACGTAAACGTGAAGGCTACATTTTAATATATTCATGTCAAACTAAATGCCTCTAGCGCTTATTATGATATGCTGAGGATGAGAGTGGGTCTGTTGGACAATTTGAACGTTTTTAATGGCGTGACACCCGCTCGAAACTAATTATAAAACTAATGTAAACTGACATGCGAACTTTTGGGAAAACAACGGAGGCTACAAACCCTCCGTACAACCTGCCTATCACTGAAATAGTCTTTGATAGACTCTACACATGCCGTTCAACCCTTTGTTTCTTTCTTGCATGAATTATGACAACATCGGTTGTATTAGTATGTTTTTCTGGTATGACATGAAAAACAATTTTTGAAATTATATTTTGAAGAATGTTGGTAACCAGACAGCTTGACGGCACTCATTGACTTGTTATAGCCTATAGGCCCTGCTGGGGGAAAAAATGATCATCTGTCTAGTTACCAACATTATTTAAATGATCTTATTTTGTGTTGAACAGAAGAAAGAAATACACAGTTTGTGAGGGTGATTAAATTATTACATTTTCATTTTTGGGTGACCTATCCCTTAAGGCGGGACTTGAGACAGGGACTGGATTATAAATATCATAATGAATATTACACATAGCACTTTACTAAACAGTGAGAGTAGCAGTACAGTATAGCAATTTCAAATTAAGCCAGGGATCTACTGGTTAGTTTTTTCGGTCTAATTATAGCTAGCCAATTGGTGTATTATTACTATAAATCTAAAGGAGTGGCCTAGGCCATAGATATTTATTTTTGTTTCTTAGATAGTCATTTTATTTTTGTAGGCTATAAATCAAACGCTAAATCTCCTTATTAATATGTTGTAAATCTTTACCACTCCATCCTTGAACAAAGAGCAGAGCTGAGATGAGATGCACATTAAACTATTTGTTCTACAATAAGTAGCCTAGATAGAATTTCATTTGCAAGCAAAATAGAGAACTGTCCTGATTAACTCAACTGTTGCATGATACCCACATACAACACTATTTGTGCTATGCCAAAGGTGTGGAAACAAAAAATGCATTTGCATTGTAAATCATTTGGTGTCACACTATACTGTATTCTCCTTCATTGCATTATAGGCTATGCTCATTGTGTTAAAATATAATAGCCATCCATGCAGATAAAGCAACTCAGGATTAAACATAGATCCCCAATTCTACCACATCAATACAAATAAATATTTATTTATTTGAGTGTGGCTATTGCGTTCTGATTATGTCTGAATTACATAAGCAATATAAGCTTTAAGCATCAGCTCAGCTCCCTGCCCTTATATCTTAAATCCGCAGCCTAATGGGATAGTAAAGTCCCCATAATATGCTCACTTCGGAATCTCCCTGGAAGAGGCCATCCGGGTACTTTTTAGCTACTCTTTTACTCTGTAAATTCAGACATACTTTTTTGACACATACTATTTTCCACTTAGTAGGGAAGTATGCGATATCGGACGCAGCCCTCTTCTCTTCTCTGATGACATGTTTACTGACACGATGGGGGGACAAACTGTCACACATAGGATAACAGCAATAGCAAACCACAACAATCCAATTAATTCCCAATGGACAAAATCAAGCAGACATTGCAGACATTCAGGGCTTAGCTCAAATGTAGACAAATCCAAGGACATTTTAATATACAGTTAACAGCTTTACTGATTTAAAGGAACTTTGTTGTACTTTGAGTTCGGGGGGAGGTTGGCTCCCTATAGGTAATATTTTGTACATGATATTTTGGCAGCACTGTTAAGAAACCTCAAACGTGAAAGATTCTGAGCTTGAGCCCCAGAGCCACCCCCTTGTCCAACACTGAGTCCCGCCTTACATTTTTTTTGTTTGAGAAGCCGTCTTAATCACAGTATTTTCCCTAAATTCAATAGGGAAAAAAGAAAAGATTATCACAACTTCCATGCCGACTGCCAAAAGACTACCTGACCAACTTATACACAAAACAGTTTTAGGTATTGCTCCAATATCACCACAAGGAGGCAGTGATGGTCATCTTCAATTGAATTTTGTTTATTTACTGTAAAAGCAATGTAATTTTTTTGTAAGATCTATGAATCATTTAATTGAAAAATCAGATGTAGCCTACCGTAAAACATATTATTAACTCTCTTGAGCACTTTAATGTTTCATTGACTGTAACCTATTTAACATTCACTTCAACAGTACAGTGTTACATCATCAACAGTTTCCATTTGCTAATTAGATGATCTGTCTCTTTGTGTAAATGCTTTTAAAGATATGAGACAGAGAATGAGTCAGCACAATGTATCAGATATTTCACTTGGCACAGCTGCTTTCACCACCGTTTGATGTTTGCTTGAGGCTCAAGCTATCATAAATGCCAACCATAAATCATCCTCTGCCTGAAGCTTTAAAGAGTTTTTTTCACTCAAATCCCCTTTTAACTTTCGAATAGATGTTAGACATTTTTAAAGTAACCTGACACAAAAGTCACATTCATAAAGTGTCACCTTTTATTGGAATAAGTTGCGTATCTATTTTGTTCATAAATAGCTATTTCGTTTTGCTGATGTGTTAGCAGTTTTCATTCAGTTCCAGAAAGCGTGATTCATCAGACCAGGCCACCTTCTTCCATTGCTCTGTGGTCCAGTTCTGATGCTCACGGGCCCACTGTTATAATTGCGCATTCGGTGGTGGACAGGGGTCAGTTTGGGCACCTTCCTGGTCTGCAGCTATATATGCAGCCCCATATGCAACAAACTGTGATGCACTGTGTGCCACCTTATGCTAGCCTTCGCTCCCCACGTGGATCAATGAGCCTTGGCCGCCCATGACCCTATCGCCAGTTCCCCACTGCTCCTTCCTTAAACAACTTTTGATAGATACTGACCACTGCAGACCTGGAACACACCACAAGAGCTGCAGTTTTGGAGATGCTCTGACCTAGTCATCTAACCATCACAATTTGCCAAAGTTACACTTACTCTTGCCGACCTTTCCGGCTTCTAACACATCAACTTTGATGTGCTGATGAAAGGATAGTCCATGTCCTGATGACAAGACCGAGGGTAAGCATGTAGAGGATGAATAAGATTGGGCCGAGAACTGACCCCTGCGGAACACCACATGTAACAGGGAGCAGCCTGGACTTGCATTCTCCCAATATAACACGCTCAGTCCTGTCAGAAAGGTAGGACTGAAACCACTGCAGTGCTATTCCTGACAGTCCAAATGTATTGTGGAGGCCGTCCAGGAGGATGGTATGGTCCACTGTGTCGAATGCCGCTGTTAGGTCGAGGAGAATGAGCAGTGATGGTGATCCTGAAGCTGTTTCGGTGCTGTGCGTCATTATGCCTGATCGGTGTGTATATATACTGTATATATAATTCTAATCTATAATCTTTTCTGTGATTGGAATTAGACATTTATAACTCACCAGCCCATAATTATTCAGATAATTATCGTGATTAATGTCTGATATCAAAAAAATTTGATTAAAAAAAAAAGAAATTTAGAAGCTTATTTAAAAAGATTAAATATCTTAATGATTCCAAACTTAACCAATGAAGCATGATACAGTCAAATCAAATATACATACCCATATATATATATATATATATATATATATATATATATATATATATATATATATATATATATATATATATATATATATACCCACACTGTAAAAAAAAATTTGTTGGTTTAACATAAAAAAGCCATTAAATTTGGAGTTTATTGAAATAATTTTTTTTTGTTGATACAATGAAGGAAATTAATAAATAGAAATCAAAATATTATTGTATCTGAACCACATAAAACATTTCACAAATCATGAAAATAACAAAATTTGGTTTCATTGAATCATCACAAATAAAACAGACACATTTACCCAATATGCTTACACAATCTTTTAATAATATTCAAATAAAGTTTGTCGATTCTCAAAAATGTTCATTGTATTAACTCAAATTTTTAATTTCAATGAACTCAAAATTTTAAGACAACCAGGTAACTTATTTTTAAAATATTTTTTATAGTGTATTTTAATATATATAAAATTAATATTCCTTGGAAAATCAATGTGCCATACAACGCTTCTTAAAATGATATTCAATATAAATTAGACGTCAAATTTATTTCATGTATACATGTATTAATAAAACATTTAAAAGGGTCCAGAAGTAGCCAAAAAAGCATCGCTCTAAGACATACGTGTGGTTATGTAATGTTCTTATAAAGCTATTTTCCTTCCATCCTCGGGGTTAGTGAGTACAGATTCCCCGTCACACAATTCTATCCTACTAACACACAAACAGAAGACCCTCCCCCAGTACATACCATGACCATAGACTGCACATTCCCGTCCCCCATGCTCCTCAAGACTCTTTCGGTCTGTCATTATTCTATGTGCAACAATCAGACAGGCTTTCCTTTTTAGGAGGAGCCAATATGTACCTAGCATTTTTCATGATCATGGTAATATTTTTTATTGTGAGAACTGACATTGTTGGGCCCAAATTTGTCAGAGCTGATATTGTCAGTCTAGCAGGCAGGTGTTTGGGTGTTGGTGTACAGGAACAAAATGTTCTCTCACGCATTCCTGCTGAATACACTGAATAACAGCAGTCTATGGAGGGTGATCCCTTTGTTTTAAGAGGGGATTTATCTTGTCTGAACTGATTAGTATAATGTGTTTTTTGTGGTATCAGGCGACACAAATCAAACAAGTATTTAGCCAGACATTAATCAAGTCCAGTCATATCACCATGACTCTAGGGTCTGGACAAAGGGGTTACATTAGGATTTATGCTTTGTCTACCAGGACTGAAAGTTATGTCAGAGCTCAAATGCATACAAATATGAGCCAAAACATTATGACCACCCGCCTAATATGTTGTTGGTCCTCTGTGTGCTGCCAAAACAGCGGTGACCCAGTGAGGCATGGACTCTACACAACCCCTGAAGGTGTCCTGTGATATCTGGCACCAAGACGTTAGCACCAGGTCCTTTGTGTCCTATACATTGCGAGATGGAGCCTGGGGCCTGTTCTTCGTACGTGGCTAACTCAGTTAGCTGGATTTGATTGTTGACAATTTGGCTTGATCTCGGATTGTTTGGTTCTTCAACGCTCATCCTGGACTTGCTGTCATAGCAACAGGTCCGTAAACTTAAACCTCCTCAGGAGCAGGTTTATTTCATGTAAACAGGATTAGATTGCATCTTGAGGTGATCAAATCTGTCACAGCCACTGCTACTTTATTACAAGAGTTCCTTACTGAACCAGGGGCAATAATAATTTAAAATAATAATAAATATAAAAGTTTATTTGAAAAAAATATTTTAATGTTGTGTAAAATTTGTGTTTAATACTATAGACACAGTAACTGTGAATTGTGATGGAATGATTACTTTATAGATGTATTGAAGGTTTACACACATTGTGCAGCTAATCTTTGTTTTTTTGTTATTGCCAGAAAAGGACATAAAATACAAAGAATATATATTAATACATATACAACAAAATAAAAAATAAAAAAAAAAAGAACAATGAAACAAAAAAATGCCAGAGTATACAAACCTTGATAAGTTAATCAAAGGAATTTATATTCTTTAAGAATATTACGTCTTTCTTGCTTTTTTATTCATAATATTCTTTAAACTGGTGCAATAGTCCTTAGTCTCCTGAATAAAATGTGGCTTGGATCCTGACCATTTTTTCTTGTGTATATGAAATTTTCCCAAAATAATAAAAAGTTGTACAAGATGAAATTATTATTATCACATTCATTGGAATAATATATACATATATCAAAATTATTTAATTTAAATATAAAATTTGTCCACCCAAAAAATCTTTGTGTATATACAATCGCAAAATAGATGAATAATAGATTACTTTTCTATTGAACAAAAATCAAGTGAATAATCAATATCTAAATTAAATCTCTCTAATACATTTTTAGCTGGATATATACCATGTAAAATTTTAAATGTAACTTCTTTTACTTTATTATTTAAGCAGTAGGTTATGCTTCACAAATACACCAAGCTTTATTCCAGTTTATATTCCTAACACTGTTCCACAATAAACTGTAATGAGTAGCTGTTTCACCTGTTAGCCTATAATATCCCTAATATGTTTATTAGTACAACTGTGTTTCCGAATGTCAATGTCTCCTAAAAAATGCTGTCTTGAACATATACTGCCTCAGAAGAATCACTTCCACACGCTCTTACAAATTGTATAACTTGTTGAGGTATGGCACCAAATACAGCAGCATACTCTTTTGGTGTAACTGGAAACCCAAATTTATCCAAAAATTCACTATAAAATAATAAAATACAGTTTGAATTTAAAAGTTGTTTAACTAACACAATGTTGTTTTCATAACAATTATTATAGAAGGGAGATCTTTTTTATATTGAATGCATTATTATTCCAAATGTGCAGTTAATCTGCATAATGTGAGTGATGACGGATATTATGGGAGTGGCTTAAGCACAAGAGATGCAGATCCTTTGATCTTGACTGTTAAGAAACTTTAATTAATATTCTCACATAACAAATCTGCTTCCAATTTAATTAATATATATTAAATACAAATATTATAAAATCGTGAATATAAATAATTAGGAATCATGGTAATCAAGACAGTGCACATTTAATTTATCTAACTTTTATGTTGGTTAGGTCGTTTGTCTGTTTCCTTATAAAGGTTCTTTTTTTTTTCTTTGACAAGTTTTTTGCCAGGTGGCTTTTTTAATTATATGATGTCACTACGTTGTCTTGACGCCAGCCAATCGCTGTATTGCTGATCGTGGTTTAGAGTATCGATGCATCTGCCCTCTTCAGAGAACAGAACACAGGTACAAGCAGTGATCTCAGATAATTTAATCCAGATATTTTAATCCAATCCGCAATTCGTTGGAAGAACCAAATTAGCCAGAGATCAGTTATCACGATTAAAAGATCTGGGATCTGTTAAATCATCTCGGATGTATTAAGCGGGGTACGAAGAACGGGCCCCAGGGAAACACTTAATCATGTCCCTCAAACCATTCCTGAACAATGGGTGCAGTGTGCATTATCCTGCTGAAAGAAGCCACTTCCACCAGGAAACAACATTGTCATGAACAGGAGTATCGTCTGCAACAATGTTTAAGTAGATAGCTTGCGTCAAATTTAGATCCGAATAGTCGAAACCCAGAACATTGCCCAGAGCATCCACTGGCTTGTCATCCCACAGTGCATCCTGGGGCCATCACTTAACCAGGCTTCCTCCACCTTCTTCAAGGTCCAGTTTCGATGCTCGAGTGTCCATCCCCATATGCAGCAGTGTGCAATGCACTGTGTTGCGACACATTCCTCCCATACCATCATTAATATGTGTTACTTGTGCCACAGTAGACCTTCTGTTGGCCCGGACTAGATGGGATAGCCTTTGTTTCCCTTGTGCATCGATGAGCCTGGGATGCCCAATACCCTGTTGTCAGTTTGCGCTTATTCCCTCCTTGGACCACTGTTGATAAATTCAGAGATACTCTGACCCAGTTGATTTGCCATAATTTGGCCCTTGTCAAAGTCACTCAGATCTTTATTCCT
Organism: Pseudorasbora parva; assembly: GCF_024679245.1. Lineage (NCBI taxonomy): Eukaryota > Metazoa > Chordata > Actinopteri > Cypriniformes > Gobionidae > Pseudorasbora > Pseudorasbora parva. Next base: position 34,913,743 of record NC_090183.1, on the reverse strand, counting down.
TCCATTTTCTCCTGAATCCAATATCTTGATTACAAGAATGGATTGTTTGCTTACCATCCAATCTACCTAGACTGTATGTGGGCTTTTTAGATGTTCAACAATATTCACATACATATATGTCATTATGTTTTGGCTCATTAAGTATATAGTGTACAATATCTAGAATTATGTTTTGGCAACAAATAAACTTTAATCTAGTTCAATTTATTCCTGTTTGTCCTTAAACATTAACAACACAAAATAAAAACATTAAAAACACAAGCATGTTATGCTTTTACCATGATTTATTGATCAAAAACATCAAAACAATAAGAGATGACACCCAAAAGAGTGAAGCTTTCAACAGCTCTAGTGTGCTTTACACAAAGGAAAGTCAATTTGGAAAAAAGTCCAACTTTCACACAAAAAGCACAAAGTCTCATTAAATGAGCACAGAAGAGCAACAAAAATGTCAAGGTCTGAAGAGGCTAGTTTAGCAGAGCAGCATTACACAGTGTCAAGAGAAGGAAAGGTTGCATAGACGAGTGTGTTGTACAGTCAAAGTTGGACCACAAGGAATACAAAGAAAAACATTACTAAAGTAAAAGAGATGATACAACAGGAAGTGAGCTTCTATTATGCTCGTTTCACTCTCCTCAGTGCAAGTGCAGTCTAATAATGTGGTTTGTCTGACTGCTATGACAAATTCTCTGTGTTTCTGCCCTCTGAAACATTCAAACTGAAAAGAGGAGTAACTGAGAGAACAATAAAGCAAATGTAAAAACATTTACCAACTCTCTCCAGGATTAACTGGCCCGCATTAAAAATACAATCATTTCAAATACCGTTCGGGAAAATAAATGTGGATTTTAAAGAAACAATGCTCCCATTAAAACCAAAAAGCATTTTCCGACTGAATGAAAATGAAAATCGAACATAAAAAAAAAGTATCAGAACACTTTTTGTTCCCAAGTGAAGAACCATACAGTTCAGAATAGTACAACTCAAAACACCTTAAACCTGAGGGTGATTCAAATCCCAAAAAATAAAATAACTCTTGATCTCACAAGCCTCAAGTTTCTTCCACCGCAGACAGCAATAAGCAGTCGAAAAGTAAAGAGGAATAAGGACACTAAAACTTGACACTATAGATTTATTATTAAAAAATATATATAAATAAACCACCTGAAAACCATTAAAAACTCTCCAAAAACAGAAAGCACTGCTAGTTCATTTAGTGAGTTAGTTACTAAAACACAAGAGTGCTGAGGTAGACCTATAGCACACAAACTGTCAGGCAAAAAGCACACTTGGAAACAGTCAAACACACAGACACAACCACTTGTTCTCTACAAAGCATTTAGGATACAGATGAGAGTCCAACGGTACCACTATAGAGCTCCCATCCTTTTTCTGAGAACAATTCCAAGTAATCAGCAAACAAAATGGAAATATCACTTTTCTAAATCAGATTATTTTATGGAACTCAAAATAACTGCTCCCTTTAATCATAAATCAATCTATAACCTTATTTTCCAAGTTAAAAAAAAAACTGAAATGTGAAACTGTGTAAGTGTATGTGTGGATCTGTGCAGAAGGGATGTTCACATGGTTTTCCATAAGTGGCCTTATATGGACAGAATCAATCTTTTTGGGCAAAAAATCTCACACAATGCAAAAATGGCATCTAAATGGTTTAACTGCACATACCTAATATATAAAGTGTTTAAATGTTAAAATCTTGGCGAATGTACTGCATGTTTACAAGATAAAGCTGCAAAACACAACAAAAACCTAAAAAACATTATTCTCAACATCACTAGACTTCAAGGCACCAGAATGAATCTGCATTCAAGAAGGGGGAAAATCTCAATACTGGGCATAGGCTTAAGATGAGCACTTTAATAGCAAATTATAATCAAGTTTTAAAAGTTAGTCTTTAATCATCATGATTTCAGCTAATGTGAAGTAATAGAGTAAAGATCAATATTATCAAGTCCTGTGGAGTTTAATTTTGAACTCAAGTAAGACCAACTGGTTGGACAAGTGTAAGACTATGAGACTTGGTTGGTGACGTAATGAGCATATGCTTGGGCTCAAAATGTATTCAAGTATCTAGTGTGCGTCTATCTACTGCAAAGAAATGTAAATAAAATCACTGACACGTTAAATAAAATAACTGAAATACTTTTGTTGTCTGTTTTATATGATAAAAGATTGTTTTGAGAAGATGAACAACTAGGAGAGCTCCATGAACATTTTCAGAGTCCTAGTTCCTCGGTAAGACTAATAAAGACTGAGCTTGCTTGTTTTAGCTTGATTGTATTAACTGTATCACAACATTGTTTTTAGCGTTAGCTTCACTTTAAGTGATGTAACTGATGATTGAGCTGAACACTTCTGGGCTTGCTGAATGATTCGTTTAAACCACTACTGTAAACAAAAAAGAGTGAAAGGTCAGTTGCAAATCTATTTGTATTGATGTTCAAGTTGAGCACTTTGTACTCTTCACATTAAATAGAAGATTCACAGTTTTTCAAGCAATGCAAGCTCTTCTCGGCTTCTGTGGAAAGGGAAAACCTGAAAAGAATGGAGAGAAAAAAAACATTCATTACAATTGGAACTTAAAACAGTCACACATTTGATAAGGATTTTTACTATGCAAAACATTTTTTTTTTAAATTCCTGATATTTCAGGAGGAGAGAAAACAACACTTCACAAAAAGAAGAGGAAAAAAAAGAGAAAGAAAAGAGCCATGAATTTTCTATCACTCGAGTGACGGGCTAAAACAGCAGAGTGGTGATGTCATGAAGACTGGTGGTGTTGCATAATGCCTCAAATGGGTCTGAATCTTAGATTGCATTCAAACTAAATAAAAAAAAAGGGTGATGGAATCAAAAACATCTTTACTGCAGGCTATCAGTCATGAGTCAGTACGAGTGCAGCTTAATCTCAGCTGCATACAGTATGAAGACCTCACCCCTCCTCCTCATATCCTGTGGCTCAAACTATGTGCTGAGTCAGGAATAGCTATTAAAGCCCCGCTGCAGCCACTCGAACTACAAAACGCGAGCCGTTTCGGGTGCAAACCCACCCTCTCTCACGTCCCACATACACACCACTGTCTGAGAGCAAATTATCCAAGAGGCTCAGTGCAGTATTCTTTTCCGCTCTGAATGTAGCAACGGTAGGAGAGGGGGATGGTCAACAAAAGACGACTGGAGAGGCAGACAGCTGTAATGTCCTCATAATGGCTAGAGAACTCATGAGCCCTCTGCCTTTCGTATTCATTAACACACAAATAATATTTCAGTGACTGTTATTCAACCCTAAATACATCATTTTATATGCCATGTTGAACCAATCCAACTTGAAAATGATGAAAAGATACTATGAAAATGAATGATGTGTATTGCATTGATATTAAAATGAATCCTATATATAGTTTATCCCTAATGCATCACTACAATCAGTCTAAATTCTGGTCTCTGCAAGGAACCATCAGTTGTGTGCTGTGTGTGGCATGTCCAAACAATTTCTTTTTCCATTTTTGGACTAGGGACAACTCCTAGTCACCTGGTCTGCCTGATGCGCATTGTCCCCCGGGGCAAAGAGTATGGAAGAAAGGGAGGGAGAGCGAGAGAGAGCGAGAGAGAAGGGATGGGGAGTGTTAGAGGAGGGGTGGTGGTGAATGGGTGTGGTTGTATAACAGCTATCCCAGCATGCACTTTTAAATACAAAAGAGGCTCTTCTAGCATATAAACAGGATCTCTCTGAAAGTCTTAGACATAATCAGATCATGATAGAGTCCTGTCAAAACATAACACACAACACTAGTAATAAATAAAAAACAGCAACAAATAACAATTTATCCCGCATTGCTATGGACATTTGCTGCTAAACAGACAATGAAGATGTTATCCAAAATGTATAAATAAAGAATAAAAAAAACCTCACTCATCATTTTTTTTCCACCATGGTCCTCAAAATAAAATCACACCCCTGAAACATTGTGTGGAAATACAGATGATGATGATGATGATTTTAAGTATGCAATATGCAATATATCAATGTTAAAATTCAGGCTGATATGCAGCAAGTAATAATTTATACCATGAACTATAAGGATTAGAGCTGCAACTAACGATTATTTTTTCTGTCGACTAATCTAACGATTATTTTTTCGATTAGTCGACTAATCTAACGACTTATTTTTTTACCCTTTGAAATTTTTCACAATTCTGTGGCACCCCCTCACATAAGTTACGCTAGAGGTATAACAGTACAGACTGCTCACAGTTCGCTTTGTATCACAGTTTTAGGTTCACGTTTCAGTACAGTTCGGTATTTGCTATGTTCAGGGGAAAAAGGACTACTGTCACATGAAAATAAAGAAAATAAGAACAGATAACTTAAATAGAAGCAGCAGCACAAATAAATACTATTGAGCAAAGATGAGAATAAAATAAACAATGCTTTTCAGGTAGGTCTAACATTAGTTTTTAGGTAGAGAAATGGAATGAAGTAGCTAATCAAAAGTAAAATAACCACACATTTAACTGTTTAAAATGTAAAAAATAATCCTTATTAAACTTACAAAAGCTATTCAGTCAGGAGCAGAGTGATGTCTTTATCTTTTGTTTGACATTAAACAGAAAGCAGTAAAGGCTACTGCCCCTTTAAGACCCACGGATAGTCGTCGTATTTTCTGTATAAAGTTCACTTAAGGCATAGAGTAGGCTATGACATGTTGACATACTTTTTGTGAGTTTGTCCGTTTAAGCACAGGATTTGAAAGATAACTCAATATTTGCGCGCTTTGGGTTGAGTGCACAAAGACAGATCTTCTCATTCGAGCCTCCTGGCTACACGGGGGTGATGACTGTGAAAATGACTGCTCATATTCGGACGTACAGCAGCACTCGCATGCGTTTTATAAAGTTTACAAAGAGAGACCGTTTTGCCCACGTTTTTCTTTTATTATCGCTGTTGTTGTAGTGCATACCTGAAGAGTCAGCACGTGTATCCATTGACAGAAACATACATACATACAGCATTATTTTCAAGTTACAAGCCATATTAAAGATTAGTCATCAGATGCGAGATAAACCGAAGTGTAAGTGCGTCCCCGCAACTTTTGCTTGGGATCCCGGTTGGGAAACACTGGTCCGTATTGATTGACACCGCGCTGGTTTGTTTAGAATTATATGAGCGCCATGACCGCGCGCTGCCTTGTTTTACGGTCGAATGCAACGCGTGTGTGTGAGTAAGAGACGCGCAAAAGGGCGGAGAGAGAACTTTAGGAAATGCAGCTAAACGAGTATGCGTTTTAAATAGCGTAAAAATGAATGAATGACGAATGTGGCGGCCGTTATTGATTATGTGGCAGTCCGCCACAAATTAGTCTATGTGTGGGAAACACTGTTTGGCCTCTTTTTAAAGTATTCCCATACTTTTGATATTCGCGGTCTTGGTTTTTGTGATAGAACCAGGAGCAGAAGCCAACATTACGCGAGATGAACGTCTGACACGACGCGTCGACGCATTTCCAGAACGTCGACGTATTTCCGTAGTCGACGTCATCGATGACGTCGACGCGTCGTTGCAGCACTAATAAGGATGTTATACACTGCCATTTTTCAAGGATGTTATACACTTGGACAACTTTTTTAACAACTTTAAAATGCACTAAAATGCTATAATATATCGTTATAACCTATAGTGCTAGATGATGATCTAAATATTAAAACAGGCAAAAGCTATTTAATACACAATATCAGCCAATAGGTAGACAAATCTTGTATCACAATATGATCTATTTGAGTTCAGGATAATGATATACCCCAAAATGTTTTTTTTTATACTGGAAATAAGGTTATGATGCCAAGTTTTTTGGATGCCATTGAAATTTCACAATTCGCAATACCAACTTTACCATCACAAAAATAATACTAGCCCTATAGGCCTAAATAAAGGCCTAAGTAAAAAGGGTAACAGTCAGAAATAAAATAAGAACAAAGAAATTACAAGAAACTTGATGATGATTTCTAATGGTATCTCGCTCACCCCATGTATAAATCTGTTTGTCTTTAAGAAAAATAATATAGTAATACACAACATTTCTGCACCGTTATTGTTTACAGCTGAGATTACTGGCTCAGGAACATTTGCGGAAACTTCACTGGCAAAGGCATACCTGTGTGTGCATTCAGGTCAAAGGTCCGAGGTTACGCTGCACATGTGACCTTCCCCATTCGGCTGTGCAGCTCTAGTGCGTCTGGTCGGTCCTGAGGATTGACGGCCAGCATGTCCTGCAGAAGTTTCCGGAGCGCCTCGGACATGTGCGAGCGTCTGCGCTGGGGAATACTCAACACCATCTTTGGGTTCTCCAGAAGCGCCTCTCCAACCGGGACTATGTCAGAACCCTGTCGCACATACGTCCCAAGCAGTTCCCTCTTCGATTCAGCGTCAATAAATGTGATTCTCTCGATCATGGCCCAGATGATAATGCCCAGAGCAAAAATGTCTGCTTTGGCTGTGTAATGTCCTTCCCACACCTCCGGTGCCATGTAAAAGTCAGAGCCGCATGCTGATGAGAGCCAAAACTTATTAATGTTAACACCGTTCTTGTTTTTTTCTCGTTCCTCTTCTGAGTCCCGTACTCCGGCAGCAAGACCAGCACAAACTTTGCTCAGTCCAAAATCAGCTACTTTCAACACGGGTGTCCCAGAACGCTGTGAAATGAGGATATTATCTGGTTTAAGGTCTCTGTGAACAATGTTGTTTTGATGCAGGAATGCCACAGCACTGCTCAGCTGCATCATGAAGCTAGCATTGGTGCAGGGATCGGGCTGACGGGACAGGATGAACTGATTCAGATCCCCTCCCTCGCAGAACTCCATTACAAACCAAAGGTAGCAGGGCTCATCAGGACATGACAATACACGCTCACCTGAAAGTACACAAAAAACATCTAGAGATTAACATACTTGAATTTGAATCTTTTGGAGGTGTTCAAATCAGTTAACATGTGCATTAAACAATGGGAATCACCATTTCAATGGTGAGGATTATGCCACTTTTGCAGAACCAACTCAATCACTGATTAATAACAGAAATATCAAATTACTCACAATTCAACATAAATGGTTTAAACTAGAAATAGTTGACTTTTAGCGCATGATTTAGATTTGAATGCACTCCTTCCTTCAAGTTGCAATTAAAATTCTGCGAAAACAGACCTAAAATATTGATGAAAACATTCCTTTTATCACATGCTTTTGACTAATAGCAGGTATTACAATGTGCCTGTACAAAAGAGGGTCCACTCATAGATGAATGGGAGAAATTGTACAACTCAATATGGCTGTGTAGTTTCACTTCACAGTTTTAGGCTGGTAAAAGCTGCCCAGAGTATTATGAATATGGCCGCGTCAACTTCAAGTCACTTTTCAAGAAAATGACTATGATGGGGTCTTCATCTCGTATGAGTGTATATTTTATTTGATGGACTCTAAGCATTATACGGCCTTCACTTGCTATCAGAATTATAGTAAATATGAGTTTCCTAGTAAAAAATTGCACACGAACAGCCTTGGAAGTCACTCACTTTAATGCAATGAGCTCGTAATTACGATTTTGGAAATGGGAATTACACATTTCCGATAGCACGTGAAAGCAGCATTAGAGTCCATTAAATAAAAATGCCCATATATTTCAGCTAAATGTCAATTATACGCAAGCTTCCGGTATAGTATTCTCCCATAGCAAACTCTCTTGTTCATTTCTAACTGTTGAGCACAACTATAGTAAACAATGTTTTGGTAATAACTTTATAAATTTTATAAATGTGGATTGTATCAATATTGATCTGTCCTGTTGTGTTAACCTTCCTCAACATTTTAACTTTTATTGCTTAATTTTTCTCACAGTTTTTCCACAGTCAACTGATCGTGTAAAAGCCCATGTCTTAAAGGGGCTTCGAGGAAAACTTAAGCCCTTCGATGTTATGCCTCAACCTTCTGCTTTAGGAAAAAAAAAAACCATCAACACAAAAACAAAAACTGTGGGAAAACCTTGCACATAACATCAAAGTAAACATTTTAAAATGTGAGAGAATGAGAGCACCAGTCAAGCAGCTACAAGAAACCATTGACTACCATAGTAGGGAAAAATACTATGGTAGTCAATGGTTGCTTGGATCTGCTTGGTTACAAACATTCTTCCAAATATCTTCCTTTGTGTTCAGCAGAACAAAGACATTTATATAGGTTTGGAACAACTGAGTAAATGGGTGAATAAATGACAGAATTTTCATTTTTGGGTGAACCATCCTGTTTAATGCAATGGAAAGAGTTAAAGGAAGAATTGCTTTGTCATGAGTTTCAGAGGCTGAATTGCTGTAGAACCAGTTTGAAGCTATTTAGGTTTCTTCTCACAAGACTGGACTAGCTCCCATATGAGCAACAAAGACTGACTTGTATTCCCTGATACAAGCCAAAGTGCCTTAGTGTAATAATAAACGTGGTCCTGTGCTTTCATGCGTTATATTTTTATCCCTTCCCCTGGTTCTGTTGAGCAAGCATGATCTGAATCTGCACATGCTGCTGTAAATATAAATAAAACATTCACTAAAATAAATCACACACACAGCAGATATTTTTCAAAGGAAAGTGTGCACAAAACAGTCTAAAGCCTCTTTCACACTGCACGTCGGACCCGCAATATTCCCAGAACATTGCATGGTCGCCTTCTGTGTGAAAGCAACCATGTCCCGGAATTGATTACCGAATTGAACCCGGGTCGGGGACCTAGTAATATTACGGGATTCGACCCGGAACGAGCGCTATGTGAACAAAAGCCAAAACTAATGCCGCAACGTGTACGTAGATCGTGCAACTCCTAGAGCTTCTTTTTTTCAATAATAAAACCCTGCAGTGCCAGAAGAGCTAGTCAGTGTTTTAAACGCAGAGAGTGTTTGTATACAAAAGAAACATGCACAAACTGGGCAAGCTTCCTTACTCAAGTCAAGACCACGGAGCTCCTTACTACCCGCGCTGAAGCTGAGATCGCTCGCCATAATACGTCACATCCGGATGTCACGTGTCTACTCGACCCGGCACCGTTACGGGTTGTGTGTGAAAGCGCACATATTACGGTATTTTGCTGGCAGTGTGAATGGACCAAATCTAGCCGCCCGAGAACAAATGCCGGGTCGCATTATCCGTGTATTTGCCGGAATCGCAGTGTGAAAGGGGCTTAAGGCTGGGCATACACTGCAATGTTTTTTGTTAAATACCAACTCACTGTACGAGTAAATCACATGCAATTTATCTGCTCACAGCAGCACACTATGCGGTCCGATGGTCGAGCTGAGACTTGAATGCTCACACTATAAAAATAAAATAAAAACAAAAGATGGCCAAAAAGGATTATTGGCAGTGTTCCATCAATGTTTAAATTTGAATAAAACGAAATCAGTTATCATATAAAGCGATCGTGTTTCTTCAGAAATTTTTGACTAAACAGCTCAATTCATACAGATGTCTTGTATGTCTTTATGAACTTGAAGTGTCAAAGTGTCAGTTGCGTATAGCTGTCAATGGAAGGTACAAAAATTTCTCATATTTTATTAAAAATATCTTAATGTGTGTCCTAAAGACGACATGAGTGTGAGGAATTAATGACAACTTTTCCTTTTGGCTGAACTATCCCTTTAAATGTGCGCTCAAGTTTAGGGTTAGCTGACTATAATTCCTCCCAAAGTTTCAGTGGTTTTAAAATTTGTTACCAAGCATCAGCCTGGATGTATGCAATTTGTTTTGCATTTGCAAACAGCCTCAAGTACAGTCTGAAAACACTATCAGAAAACATTGTTCTTTTTCTGTTATCGTGTTTAGTAACTATCAATGCATGACGTGGCTGGTCAGACGATGTCAACATGACGTGCCGTGCAACCTGCTCATGTAAAATAAAACAGCTTTTTCAAGAAAACGACTTTGATGTGGTCTTCATTTCGTATGAGTGTATATTTTATTGAATGGTCTCTAAGCATGTAGACTTGGTCTACATAAAACTCAACTGTCCATATATTTCAGCTAAATGTCAATGATACGCAAGCTTCCGGTATAGTATTCTCCCATAGCAAACTCTCTTGGGAATTTCTAACTGTTGATCACAACTATAGTAAACAATGACAAAGGCATATAGGGATCTGTGCACTACCTGATTGGTCAGCTTTTATGACGTATCGCCTATTTTGAGACGAACTTACCGAACATCCAACACAATGCTGCGTGCTGAGTATTCAATGTATTCATTGAGTATTCGTATTCGTGCTACATATGATGGTATTTTGACCAGCTGAGAACACGAGCTTATAAAATGTGTGAAGGAGTCAAAACATCAGCAGGAATCCCTCAGTCACACACACAAACTAAGTTCTGCTGCAAGGAGATGTGTTTCTGATGCCTGTACCGAACTGTGATAGGTAACATTGCGACTATGACGAAAAATAAACAAGTATACTGTTTTTGGTTCTTTTACATGTCTTTGGTCTGTGTTGCATTTATATATTATTCAAATCGCACCAGAGTTCATTCGGGGGTCTCTTTCCCTTGTTTGATGTTCATTTTTAGGGTTGAGTACCAAAACCCGGTGCCAATATAGCACCGGTATCTATATAACCGGTATGTACCGGATCCAATCCGAACGCAGATTTCGGTTCCTCATTTCTGTGCTTTCACGCTTTGGCTGGTGCTGAGCCAGAGAGACAGACTCGCTCAGAGCTCATCACATATCACACCTACTCAATGTTTTTAACCACATAATGTTGATTTAGGTTTCAGACATTTAGATGCACATAAACACTTGCAAACACACACATTGATGTCTATAGCAGCAATATCAATCCTTTCAGACAGTTATAATTTGACTGTTTTTTTTCCCCCATATCAGATACACATTATATAAGTTACTATACAGTTTACTCTATTCTTCTCTGAGTTCACTGGCCACTTAATTTCATGTATTTCGTGAGCTGTGGATGAATTTACGAGATGTAAATCCAAAAGATCCGATTCTCTGGGGCGCAAAATAATATGGTGGCACCCATCGCGCATTATAGATCAACTAACATGATCATTATAAGGGTTTTAAATGACAAAACACATTCACTTACACATATTTGAAAATCAGAATATCAGAGTTCATGACATAGTAACAAGTTTGTGAATATATATATATATATAAAAATCAAACCAATACAGCGCAATAAGAAACAATAAGGCGATGCATTCTAAAATATTTAGCCAGAGAATATGGTCATATTTCTGCAAAATAATGCTGAACTGAAGCTGGTTTGTAGCAGACCAAGAATACAGACTACTGTTTTTATTAGTACTGTAACTGTTATTTAGTGTTAAATAAGGCCTTTTGTAGTTGGGTTAGGTTTTACTGTGATTTTAAGTCAATTGTGTTTCGTATCTATTCATATTTATATATTTAAGTATACTTTAAACATGTAATAAATTGTTCAATTTAAAGAGTTGAAAAATAAAAAGCCATTCTTTAATGTCATCCACCGCTGTTTTGTGGCTCTTTTTTTTATGTATCGGTTCAGGGACCGGTACCATTTTAAAACTACCGGTATTGCAAAAAACCCAAACGATACCCAATCCTATTCATTTCACAGCAGCACCATGTAAACCATTTTCAGTAAAATATCCAAAAACCACTAGGCCAGTGTTATATATTTTGTCCAACTATTTGTAAATCGTGAGAAAATTGCTATTTTAACCAATGAACCAGGATGTGTGAGGGCATCACCTGTCGATTGCGTCATATCTGCATTACCCTCGGTTTCACGCTTTACTCTGAGCGGTGTGCAACAAATGTCATAGCAGCCGTTGAGCAAGCACAGAGTAACATCGTAACATAATTTTAAACACACTCAGATGTATCTAATATGATAAACAGAGCTGCGTTACCTCATACTCATAACCGAAAAAGTGAAAATGGCGCCAGCGACTGTGGAATAATAAAAGTGCCGCTGTTTGCGAGGCATGCGTCACTTCATACTACAGTAATGTCATGGGCGTCGGAAGCAAATAAAAAGTGGGTGGGTCAGTAGTGGCTAAGGCAAAATATAATAGGTGGGGAAATTGTTTTGTGGGGGGTCTGGGGTTCCTCCGCCGAAAAAAATGATTTCATAGATGTGATTTCCTGCATTGTGGTGCGTTTGAGGCCATATCCCTTTCCTTTCCTATACCAAAAAAGACCTCAAACTAGTACCAATAGTCTAATTAAAAGGCTATATTCATTTAACTGCCATAGAAATCAACTGTTTCACAGATAATGATAATGATTAAGTTGCATGTTTTTTATGCTCCGTGTCCAGACAGAAAAAGGGCCGTTTACTAAACGTTTGATTGGGGAAGACAAAATTACAGAAATCACTGAATTATTTACCGTGGCTATGGAGTAGTGGTAAGACGCATGGCATCAAGTTGACGCAAATCGAGCATAGGTTCGAATCCGCCTTTTGCCACACTCGCTCTACTCCCTTTCCCCATCACATATCAGATCGGAAAGGTATTTATTTTTAAAAAAAAGAGAGAAAATATTAGAAAAGGGGAAATAAAGCGTTTAACATGTGTTTAATAATAAGTTTCTCGGTTAAGGGGTAGTCAAGGTAAACAGACATGTGCTGAATTAGAGACGATAAAAGTGAGTGGGTCCAATATCATTGGTCTTAAAAAGTGGGTGGGTCTTGTCCCACCCACACACAATGGTTCCGACGCCCATGAGAAACATTACTAAACGCATCCATGAACATGATTTCTGCTGGAGTCCTATCCCGATTTTTTTCCACCGGCTGTGAGGTGAAGACCACATGTCCCAAGATTCTGCGCTCAAACGTGGCATCATCAATCTATGCCTTTGTTTTGAATAGGTGACCTCTAGCGGACGGAAAAGTTACATAGTGCACCTTTAAAGGGGGGGTGAAACACTCAGTTTCAGTCAATCTCATGTCAATCTTGAGTACCTATAGAGTAGTATTGCATCCTTCATATCTCCGAAAAGTCTTTAGTTTTATCATATTTATAAAAGAAATATGGGCTGTACCCAGTCTTTCCGGAAAAAACCGAGCGCCTGGAGGCGTATCGTGTGGGCAGAGCTAAAGAATGACGAATGTGCACAAAGCGGTGATGTCCTCAAGCGTGGAGAAACCCATCGCTATCTCAGCTAATACAGATAATGATCCCCAATCAAATCTGAGGCTGAAATAAATTGAACAGGAGAAACGGCAACATCAGGATGTCCGTCTCTGTGGCATGTACTGTATTTAGGGGCCTTTGTGTGTCTTTACGCGCAGTTTATGAGGACATGATTCGGTTTATGGACTATTGTATGTGACTAACGTTAGACCTTAGAGGTAGCAAGCAAAACGGTTTTGCACGTCAGAGTCAGACTAGTGTTATACAGAACAACAATGGAGTAACCGTTAGCGCATTTGAATGACGAAGCACGCGTATCTTTTACTGATGTTTACTCATGCGACGGTAGCCAATAGCAGAGACATTTGAAGTTGATTTACTCACCGGCTGCTTCCAAAGCAGGACCGAACCTTTATCGCTGGGACCGCTCTGTCAAAAACACACTTCTTTGGTATGATTTGGTGAGGTCCTGTGACAGCAGTGACCGTGGAAATCCACTCGCGACGCGACTGAAGCGATGCCTTGAAGCTTCCCGTCATTTCTGCGTTCAAATTGGTTCAAATGCAGCGCTGCCTTCCCGGAGCGCGGCGCGTCATAAGTGTTCACGGACGACTGGATCTGCACCTGAGAGACTGTTTACGGTGTGCATTTCCTCTCTCTCCCTCTAGTTACGCGCGCGCGCACCCTACCGGGAGAAGAGCCCGTACAGCCCATACAAGGACCTTTCGATCTATTTAACGTCAAGTAGAACCATACTCGAAAAAAACTCGCCGAAACTTGTGAGAAACCGGAAGGAGTATTTTTAACACAGAAATACTCCATCAAACGTCCAACATTAGTTTTTGAAACTTTGTCTATGTTTAGGATGGGAATCCAAGTCTTTAAAGGTGTAAAAAGTTTAGTATGCATGAAACAGCATTTCACCCCTCCTTTAATAAAAGGTTGTTTTTATGGTCTCGTCTTCCTGTTTTGGGTTTTACTTGGTCCATGTGTTCTTAAAGACTTTGTTTTTATAAACAAAATGTACACCTTTCATACAATTTAAAACTGTTTAGTATAGCAACACTTGACAATGAGACCCCCATTTTATAATCACTATCTAAAAACTATCTAGGTTACTTCATTTAAACAAAGTGCAATTTCATGCCCACTGTCTTGTTTTTCCATTATAGACTATACTTTTGAAGCACTTAAATTATGTATTTACAGTTTATAGTATATTGAAGTTAATATACAAGCATCTCTTTCTCCTTTCACTTCCATGTGAAAAAAGACTAGACCAACAGGCAACAGCTTCCAGATAAAAATGCCTCTCGAAACACATTATACAGTACAAAAACCTACATGATGATTCATAAGATCTACATTTGAATGCAGTCAACACAAAGAACACAGCCCAACACATTAGGATGAATGGGATCAAATTGGAATCTAGTATCAGTACTAAATTACCGCGGTCTCTTTTTCATTTGTAAGATAATTTACACAGTTGTCATGTAAGGAACCTAACTTCCTTCATTGTTGTAGCCTGGAAGGAGGTTTGACCCCGACACCACCACCTCCCCCACCCCCAAACTCAAGAGTTTCATAACCGAGAGGAGGAGGGTGGGGGAGGGCAAATCTGACCGACATTTGCACACATTCTTACATAAAATGTAAACAATCTTAATGTAGAACAGACATGCGCATTATAAACGTCCGGTGTCATCATGGACCGCCATGACTCATTGCCAAACAATGGATTCTAACCAGTTCTGTTTGATTAAAATAAAAAGACGATTCAAACTATTGACATTATTCTGATTTCCAAAGACCAATATGTCAGTGCAACAAAATTAATGAACTGTCACAAAACAAACCTATTGTTTGCTCGTGAAAAAACATTCTTCCAGCGCTGACCTTCTAGAACAATTGTTAAAACGCCAGTGCTTGAAAAAAAACATCTTACCTTTCAACGAGGTCTCCACCAACCTCAAATACTGCTTTGAACGCTTATTGCCGTGGCTCATTTTCTGGGCCATCCCGTTTCTCTGGAGCACACACTCTTCCAGCTGCACAACATTCTCATGGCGTTTTTCCAGACTGGTCAAAGCCCAAAACTCCGCCAGCGCCAACTCCACATTCTCAGGCGCGTCACAGCGCAGCTTCTTCACCGCCACTTTCGCACCTGATTTACGGGCAATGGCTTCGTACACAACGCCATAACTACCTCTGCCAACTTCACGAAGCAAGCTGTACCGCGGTGCAAAAAGCCGCCGTTCAAGACTACCATGTTTACCCAAGTCCAACTCGTCTCCCATTGTCTCATTGTCGTCTATGTTGTCGACGCTGAGCGAGCGCAGGACACTGGCGCTTTCGGTTCTTTTGCAAGCGTTCCGTGTCCGTTGCCGCTCTCTGTCCTTTCCATCCATCACGCCTCCTCACGTTTTGTGCGTGCGTTGGGAAATAAGTTCCGCGTTCATATTTCTATGTATTAAGGACGTTCAGCAGCTTTTAAAAACTCGTTGACATCTGCATTTTTTTCGTACAGTGGGTATCGTGATTCACAGTCGAGCTTCTAGCCTGAACTGAATGAACCTTGAATGAAGTGAGAACTTGACTGGATCATCCCACTTTCATGTAGTGGGGGGATTCCTGACCTATGAGGACACGCGTACAATTTAAACGCCTCTTTTGGCTTTTAGTGTGTTGTTGAAATACAAAATTCGAAACATGAAACCTCTTGCGCAATTAATCATGTATTTTAAATAAAAATAACTTTTTTTTTATTTCTTTTTTATTTATGTTAGTTTCATGCTTTTGAAAATGTACGTGTATATCATTTACACAGGCCGGGCTACATAAAACCAACAATTTGCAAGCATAGTTTTATAATTTAAAAACAATTTAAACAAAAAAATGTTTTTATAAATATATAAAATCTATTTATATTTATATTTTTAAAAAATGTCAGAAGTTAGGTTACTCCATTTGACCTGAACATCGACAGATATTTTTGACTCTACCACATTTTGTAATATTCATTTATAAATAAACAACTTATCTCATTGACCAATACACATTCAAAAATACAGAGGGAACGTACAACATTAATAAGATGATGGTTTTCCCCTCATTTAATGTCATCAAGGATTAGACTGTCCCTAAATACATCGGTGGGCTGTTGCCACCCGTGTTTGTGGATTAGAATGGTTTAGTCCTTCCAGCATTGACGTGCATGTGCTCTCTACAGTTTGCGAACACACGTGGTCAGACACGATGGAGAGCATCTCAGGCTTATGAGCTATGTATGTATGAGCCTTCCCATCAGTCGAACATAAATTAAAACGATCAATTCTTTCGTGTAAAATGTATAATCATAAAATTAAAAAGTTAAATATATGTGACAATTGAGGCCCCGTTTGCATTAGTGAATGAATAGGCCTACATTATCAAAGTCTTCTTGACCACACCTTTTTAAAGTTTATAATTTTTACTGAACATTTTTTGTAGGTTGTAAGAATGTAACAAGAAGCAAGCATGTAGCATGGATTGCATAAGATGACAGCATTACGAGGTGATGTATGTTGAGCTCATTCTCCTTTTAGAATAAACAAACATCGTCTGTCTCTGTCTCTTATATTGTTAAATGTTTATGTGCACCTGCATACAAAAAATCCTGAAATAGATCTCAAAAATGACCTCAAATGTCATCACTCATCCACATTTACATACAGGCATGAGGGCATGTCTGAAAACACTGCCAACATCAATGGCTCACTGCTTGGGCAAATGTTTTGTTTGTCAGTCGAGGAAATCTGATGCACTTTATAATGGGTTAGATAAGCAAAGCTGCTTCTTTTGGAAACTTCCAGCTTGCTCCTAATGAGAATGCAGGTTTTTAAATTATATATTTTTATTTAAATGATGTTTGTTCTTTACACACACACACACACACACACACACACACACACACACACACACACACACACACACACACACATGTCGTGTTTCCATGTTTTATGGGGACTTTCCATAGGCGTAATGGATATCATACTGTACAAACTGTACATCCTATCTCCCTATACAGCCCCTGCCCCTAAACCTACCCATCACAGGAAACATTCTGCATTTTTACTTTCTCAAAAAAACTCCTTCTGTATGATTTATAAGATGTTTTCCTCATGGGGACCTAAAAATGTCCCCACAAGGACAAGGATTTCGGATATTGCCATCTTTGTGGGGACATTTTGTCCCCATAACGTAGGGATTACCAGGCCACACGCACACACACACATAAACACACAAAAAACACAAAACACTCTTCTGTTAAACCAAAAAAATACATATTTCGAAGAATATGGATAACCAAAGAGTTGCTGGACCCCATTGATTTCCATAGTATGGGGGACAATACAATGGGGCCCATTAACTCTATGTTAACGATACCAACATTCTTCAAAATATCTTTTGTGTTCAGCAGAAGACTGAAATTCATACAGGTTCAGAACAACTTGATGGTGAGTAAATAATGACAGCATTTTAATTTTCCCTTTTTTGAACATGGCATTCACAATTACAATCTATTTTACTTCCGTAATAGGTACATTTGTATTTTATCTATTTGCAATTAAATGACTGTAAATGTTCAAGTTAACAATGGTCTGATGAAAGAAAAGACGATTAAAGAAATGCATTTTGGCTAATGTTAAAGATGTAAATCAGTGGGAACAGCAGTCTCTTGCTCCACCTACTGGTTTTAATTGATATCATTAAATATCAATAAACTGATGCCCAGTTCTGCGGGGGATGAGTACTTGTAGTATATCCAAACATCCAAATTCAGACTTTTTAAACTAAATAAATGTTAAATGGCCAGCAGTAATTCAGTAATGCAAACTACACAAGTTTTTTTTTAAGTCAAATTTTGCAATTTTAAATTTAAAATATGCTTTAGAAATTGAATTCCATTAGGGGAGATGTTATGGGCTCTCCAATGGGGTAGGCTGCACAGTCCCCCTTTCATGCCCCAACACTTTTTTTTTTTTTAACCCAAACCCAAACACAAACCCAAACCCCAACACTACATTTATATTTTATACTGAGATAACTCTGGGGTGGCAAATCTGCCAAAGCTTTTTCTTAGGAGGGCAGTTGCCATGCCACTCCGGTGAGCTGTCTAACGCTTGTCAATGTCAAAATGATTGAGATGGCCAATAGGAGATTTAGAGATTTAAAAAAAAAAAAAAGATTCTGTGGGATATTGTGAAGAGAAAGTTGAGAGACGCAAGACCCAACACTCTGGATGAGCTTAAGGCCGCTATCGAAGCATCCTGGGCCTCCATAACACCTCAGCAGTGCCACAGGCTGATCGGCTCCATGCCACGCCGCATTGAAGCAGTCATTTCTGCAAAAGGATTCCCGACCAAGCATTGAGTGCATAACTGAACATAATTATTTGAAGGTTGACTTTTTTTGTAATAAAAACACTTTTCTTTTATTGGTTGGATGAAATATGCACATTTTTTGAGATCTGATTTTTGGGTTTTCATGAGCTGTATGCCAAAATCATCAGTATTAAAACAATAAAAGACCTGAAATATTTCAGTTGGTGTGCAATGAATCTAAAATATATGAAAGTTTAATTTATATCATTACATTATGGAAAATAATGAACTTTATCACACTATGCTAATTTTTTGAGAAGGACCTGTAGTTGCCTTATCTTACTAATAATAATAAATTTTAACGCACTTTATATTAAACAAAATCTCAAAGTGCTACAGATTTAAATCAATCAACAACAAAATAAATAAATAAATAAAACTGAAAAATTAAGAAGTAACAAATCAATCAAAATCTATGCTAAAAAGGTGTTAACAAAATTATTACTGCAAGTATGCTGTTACTTACTGTAAATTAAAGTACAAACTTTATAAGAATTTACTATAATAAGAATTCTTATAAGAAATTACTATAATTTACTGCACTCTAAAAAATGCTGGGTTAAAAACAACCGAAGTTGTATTGAATATGGACAAACCCAGAAATTGGGTTGTTTGAACCTAGTGAATAGACCCATTCAAACAACCCAATTTCTGGGTCTGTCCGTTTTCAACCCAGCTTGGGTTGTTTTTAACCCAGCATTTTTAAAAAGTGTATAATTGAATAATAATTAAAAAGCTAAAATTACATTATTGTATGATTTGTTATAGTCAAGACGTGAATATCAGCTTTATGTTTAAATTAAACATTTTATAAAGAGGGGTAATGTGAATTGGCCCCAATAATTAAAAAAAAATCTAGGTGTAGGCTAGTTTGTAGATTGCTTCCATGTGTTTTTATTTTTTTTGCAGAGTAGGCTATCCTGTAGATGGCAGTGATGTTATTTTGCACTGTACATTTTCTGAATGTAATTGATGAATGAACCTATTATTAACATATAAATAATAAATACTTGTAAGATTACACTAAAGAAATCAAGTTTTAAAAGCAAACTTAAATTATATAATCAAAGGTATATAAAATGGGACTTCCCTGCAGTGAACATGAATGTGTTTGGAAGATATTTTTCATCACTAATAAGGAATCCAAGGTTGTTGTTGTTTTTTTCACAGCTATGGCTAATATGTGTAATTATGCAAAATGATGCAAGTACAACAGCTCTAAATTGGTGCAACCTCAATGCTTTGCATCTCTATAGGAAAGAACATGCATCATATTATGTGTGAGACATTAAAATGCAGAGACATTGGAAGCATTTGGCTGCTGTGTGTGTTGTGTAGCCTTGAAGACAGAATCCACTGAGAACAAGTGGTTTAGAAAATGAGTGTGTGGTACAACAGCTCTGAAGTGGGCAATAGGGTGCAGCCCTCAATGGTTTTGTGTGGCTGCCATGGCAACTTAACAATTGAAAAGGGCAGCTACATTTTGTTTGTTTGGTTTTTCTTTTTAACACTAACCTCTTGAGTAATAAAATGAATTAAAATTGTCTAATGTCATAATAATAGTAATACATATTCTCTCATACATACTTCATTTAAATACATTAGCATTACTAAATAATCATGGGGAGTGCAAATCTGGTCAAAATCAGTGTTAAAATTTGTGTAGCCATCATAAAATAACCATTTTATTTTCTTAGAATGAAGAGCATTTTAATAATCTTAAGGACATTTGGTAACACTTAAGTTTACCAAAAGTGTAACCGGATATAAGAAAATAAGATATTTTTGATGAAATCTGAGAGCTCTCTGAGCCCTCCAGGAATTTAATTACCACTTTCAAGGTCCTGAAAGGTATTAAAAACATTGTTAAAATAGTCCATGTGGCTATAGTGGTTCAACCTTAAAGTTATGAAGTGACGAGAATATGAGAAATTTTGTGTGCAAAAACAGACAAAAATAATGACTTTATTCAACAATTTCATAGTCATTTCACGTGAACAGCATTGGCCGCACTGGCCGTAGATCTATAGGAGACTGGTACAGGCTAGAACAAAATTGTTTAAAAAAGTCATTAGTTTTGTTTGCAAAGTATTCTTGTCGCTTCATAAAATAAAGGTTGAACCACTGGAGTCACATGGACTTTTGAATACCTTTATAGACCTTTAAAATGTCAATTATATTGGGAGAGGTCAGAGAGCTCTGGGATTTCATAAAAAATATCTTAATTTGTGTTCCGAAGATGAACGAAGGTCTTACAGGTTTGAAATGACATAATTAATTAATGACAGAAATATCATTTTTAGGTGAACTATCCCTTTAAGATCAAAAAGCTTATGGTGAAGATCAAAGATTTGAAGATTTACTCACTTGATATTAACATACTGAACTGTCGGTCAGGAAAAGAGTCAAGAATTTCACAATTGTTTGTTATAAATAAAGGTTATTATTGTTGTTCAGATTGCTGTAATAATGCAAAGATGTGATGCCGAGCGAGCGGATATTAAGAGATCTGACATTGCTCTTGCCTCTGTCCAACACTTGAATTTGAGAGACTGTTCAAAAACCCAATCAATGTAGGAGTAATCAGGACACAACAAGAAGAGAAAGGCTTGACGCTGGTGGCTAGGATTAGGCTTACTACACACACACACACACACACACACACACACACACACACACACACACACACACACACACACACACACACACACACACACACACACACACACACACACACACACACACACACACACACACACACACACACACACACACACACACACACACACCACTTCATTGCAATTACTCTCCCCTTGCATTTGAAATGCAGAGTGATTGGCATGATTACATTAATCTCATCATTGTTTTTTACTTATATCATTACAAGAGGGTCGGTTGGTATTAAAAAGAGTCAAAAAACACATTGCAAGTTTCAACATGATTTATACATACATTTGTATTTTTAATTTTTGACTCCTTGATACAATTACAGTTTTGGTCTCCTATAGGTCTCCTTTTTTCAAAACTACACACAATTCCCAAAACTGCACACACAAAATGCAAAATGCCTCACATCTTTAAAATGTAACACTGAGGCTATAAACATTTGTCAGAATGCGGCATTTCCATCAAATGGCAAACACTTCTTTCATTATAGTAATTTTTGGATATACCATGTAAACACTGTTGTTCTAAAGCTAAAGCTATTTGGTCTTTCATAGGTTTATATCTACATTTCAATATAATGTTCTACAGTGAAAGTCATCTGCTGAGAGGGGTAACAAATACAGTGTGAACAATGTAGAAACAGAATTTTTTTTTTCTTCCAAAAAACTATTGATTAGGCCAAGCATTACTGTTGTATACAGTAGCATACAACAAAAGCAAACATGTGTAAACCAAAAGAATATTCTTTAGAATACAGTAAAGAACACAATTTCTTGCGAGTCGTTTTTGTGAGGCACTGATGAATTAGTGTATTATTTTGATTGGTTGTGTTTGGAAAAGGAAATAATTCCTCATAGATGTTTGTGTGTTACATAGAGAATTGGGTGTTTGTGTTTTGAAAAAAGTATTTTATGAATTTGAAAACTGAGTTGGAGGCAGAGATTTGGTGTAAGGTTTTGCAGATTTGATGTGTGGTTCTGGTGTCAGGTTTCAGAAATTCTGTGACAAATTTCGTGTTTAAGCAGTTCAAAAAAAACTGTATTATATATGTAGGAGTGTGAATATATACGTAATGCAAAATTTCAACATATATTTATTAGACAAGCACACACAGTATGATATATGTTTCTTTTTAGAAGTCACAATCCTTTCATGTGAAAGTCTCCTATAATCTCATTTTAATTGAAATATTAATTGTGTTGTGAAATCCAATATATTTCAAAGCCTTATAATCAGCCTCGCTGAAATGAATTCCTGTGATGGGTTCATGTTTGTTGCTGTGGGAGGGTTGAGGCAGGTGAGTGTACAAGCATTATGGTTGCCATAGAAACCTCTCATCATCTATTGTCATAATCAGGAAGTCTGTCAAAAGAGGAAAATCTGTCACATGGTGTGAGGTTTACATGGAAATTCCAGAATACATGGGTGTATAAAATGATCTCCTATTCAAAGAAAGATTCAGACAGCTTCACAATGTGGTCCTTGTCAAACTTGCTCAAATCCCAAAATGTTAACTTGCTGCCTAATATATCCCACTCACTAACAGGTGCTGTGATGAAGAGATAATCAGTTATTCACTTCACCTGTCACTTGTCATGGGTTATTATGTTATGCCTGATCGGTGAATATTCTAATCTTTTTGGGGATAAAGGTTTCAGTAAAATAATGGAAAAGTACATGTCCAAATATAGAGTGTTCTTAGCAACTGGAGGATCATTTAACAGGTTGATGATGTAGAGCAGAAAGGGATAACAGTGTTTAATGCTCCAGGTCAAATCTCTTCTCTTCAAAGGAACAGCAAAAGTGGTTCATTAAGAGAGAAAATCAGAGCAGGCATTATAGGGTTTAGAAAAATTGTGCGTTTCAAATGCAGATGCATACATTACACAGCCATTGGTTGTCTTTTAATGCGATTAAACATACAACTCCTACATGCAAGTACAATTTAGTTTGAAGTTTATATGCTAGTGACCGTAGTTAACAGTGTTTACATCAGACTGCCTTTCTAATTAAGCAGTGTTTTGTACAATGACAGTGTCATTGTAAACAGTTTCACTATGCAGCTGTTTAAATATTCTATTCTACGCTGTTTTTCGCGTGCATATGATACGCACTTTATGGCGTATATATGACACACTCTCTTGGGTAGGTTTAGGGTAGTGGGTTCGTATGTATAATACGCCATAAAGTGCGTATAATATGCACGCGAAAATGGTTGTCGTTCAAACTCCCGCTACAACCAACCAGAGCAACGAAGGGGAAGCGGTCGGCAAAACTCCGAACACATCTTACCTTTTTAAGAAAGACTGTGTTTACTAGAAGCACGCAAGCGCAACTCGGCCATCACGATGGGATAAGCTCCGCCCACCAACTCTATACACAATGTGATTGGCCTGACCAGAGTTTGGATTTTACAGCTCAGAAGTGTATTGAGAGTTGCTAGATACTCGCAGATTAGATTTCTAGGCTATCAATGACCTTCTGCTGACCGTAAATGAATGACAACTGCAGCATTTTTGTTCCCCCTTCTTGCAAAATATATGGTTTCCAAAAACCTTCCGCAATCAAAATGATCAATTAACGTCATATGAATGTCACAAACTTTCTACATAGGTTCAGTTCACATGAGGTTTTATATCTGTTGATAGCACCAGGTATGTGGGTGTATTGGAGTCATTTGTAATGATTTTGAGTGAAACTGGTTACTCAACACAGTCTGATTCTGCTTTCTGCCATGTATTCATTGAGCACACTGGCAAGTTACAGTTTATGGCGATGAGAGAGAGAGAGAGAGAGAGAGAGAGAGAGAGAGAGAGAGAGAGAGAGAGAGAGAGAGAGAGAGAGAGAGAGAGAGAGAGAGAGAGAGAGAGAGAGGCAGTGGAGGCAGCTGTGTTTAGAGATAGTGATTACCTTTACCTTCTGGCTGCTTGAGCTAAGAGGCTTTTAATTGATCTGAGTGTTTCTTTACATGATACCAAACAAACACTGCGAGACTCTGTGATAGTTTATCATAACTGAATACTCGATTATTACTTTAATTTTCATTCAGTAAGTACCCCCTAAAAATGCAGGACAGTTTTATTTAACCTTATTGTTTAAAAAATTACTATATAGCTAGCTTAAAATTAACCCAAAATAGGTTGGAAATTAAAAATTAGACACATAAATTCTAGAGGCAACAATAATAATCAAATGGTGAACATGTATTAATAATCAATTTCATAAATGTGTATTGCTCATTATTATTCATTGAACTTATGTTAATTTATTAAAAATATGAATAAATGTTAATTTTCAATATACTTTGAGTTCATTTTAAGTGAGTAATACAGTAATTTTTAAACAATAGTTGAGCTAAATAATCCATCCATGCATCCATCCATCCATCCATCCAGCCATCCATCCATCCATTATAAACGTACTCCACATGGTTCCGGTGGTTACGCTTTGTGCAAGTTACGCATTTTTAGTTAGTTGATATATAGCGGAAGCGAGATATTTTAATTTATGAAGTTTTAAATATGGATATTGTTCTTACACAAACCCATCAATTCGTTACGTCTTTATTAACCTACCGGAGCCGTGTGGATTACTTTTATAATGGATGGTTGCATTTTTTTGGGCTTCAAATTTTGGGCTGCCATTCACTGTCTGCCATTATAAAACTCTGAAGAGCAATGATATATTATTTTTTATATAACTCCGATTGTGTTCGTATGAAAGAAGATTGTCTTATACACCTATAGGCTTGCTTGAGGGTGAGTAAATCATGGGGTATTTTTAATTTTAGGGTGAACTAACCTTTTAACGACCCTTAAGTTTCTGTTCATTTAGTCCACATTATCAATGGCCATAAGGTGCATTTTAGGTTACACACAGCTATCTACGGGCATCCAAGGGTTAATCAGTTTGTCCCAACACTGTTTGGAATAGGTGCCTTTATCTGAGTGAAAATAGAGGCCTCAGTAGCATAACACTTTGGCTGCATTAAGCATCACCAGAAATGACTCCATATAGGGTCTATTTAGAGACAATTAGCCAGCTAATTATGGAACCTGTGTGAAAAGAAAACCTAGATTAACCCATATTCTGCTACAACAGCATCAGTATAGTCACTATAGAGAGATTTTATTAATTAAATATTTAATTACAGTGAACTACACCATAGTTTCCCCCTAAAGTCTGCAGGAGTGACGTGCTGCCTCTGTCCCTGTCATCATGACATGATGACAAGCTTGACAGCAGCTGAGCTGAAGACACTGAAGAATTCAGATTTTGTATTCCCCTAAGAACAGGTCTTATGGCGATCTGTGACAGATGGCAGATGTTAAAGGGCGGCTTAGTCCTTATTAGGGGAACTTAATAATATTCTATCCGCAGGTGACATGATATTAAAAGTTATGTCTTTACAAATATTTTAATATATTATTTATTCAGTTCACTTACTCACTAACTCATTCACTCACATGTGTTATGTGAGGTCAGTCCAGTTTAACTGATGCACACATAGTATTTCAACGGTTGAGGCCAAGAGAGAGTATTAGGTGGCTCAGATAGGCGCTCAGGCCTAATCTGGGATTAACAATGCAGCTCCGCAGATTGCCTTAAGGATTTCTCAGGTCTCATTAGCATGGCTGGGATGACCATGTTGATGCCAGAGCTGGTGATATCGGTGTGCCACAAATGCCTGCCACTTTTTTTAGTCGATCACTAATCTCTCAAAGTGCTGGTTCATCAGCAGAGATATATTTTGTTGTTCTCACAATGACAACTGTACGAATATAAATAAATTAAGATAAAAGGTATTTTCATATTCTTTTCAGGGGAGAAAAAGTCAAAGGATGCAAATGTGTCAATTAAAACATAAAAGAAAAAAATGAAGAAAAATAAAAAGTCAAGGGTGTTGCTTTATATATATATATATATACCTCTGTTTGTTTGTTTTTCTCTTTATGTCAGATATAGTGTATATATATATCTGACATAAAGAGAAAAACAAACAAACGGAGGAATTAGAAACAAAAAAGGCAGATTCATTAGCCATTCATCATTGCTAATGAATATTAATTATAAAACGAGCAGTAGTCTCCGCCCACGCTCACACGTTGAACGTTCGGAACTGTCACTAATACGAGGAGCTGAAGACTCCTGAACGCATCCTTTAGCAGTCTTTTAAAAATGTGGATATTTGGGAGACGCAGATAAGAAAAAGTGGGTTTAACTGATGACCAAAAATGCAAACTCGAATTAGTACTTTAAAGATGGGATTTAACATGACATTAAGAAGGATCACCAATTGCTTCAACCAAAGAGCAACTTGAACAGGAATTCTGTCTGAATCTGGTTGACTACTAAATATTCACAGGTAAGGTTAATCGATTATATGTTTACTAGATTGATTGGTGTAGGCTAAATGTAAAAACAACTGCTTTTGAAAGTGTTGTAGCTAAATGTCAAATACCGATACTTTTTTCTTCGTTTGTGTTTTCGACAGCTTTTGTCGATGAGACGATAAATAACTCGACAAGTAACTAAAATATTGCATAACGAATTAATAAGGCCAGCAACAAATGTAAATGAGTTAACAGGATTCCCTTTCTAGTCAGGGCGTTTTGGCACACGTGCAACAGAGCTCAGCTTTCCAACTAAACCATTTAGTGACAATAAACCAGTCCAGATTTTCACTTGAATACATTTTACATTACAATTTCAATGTTATATAGTAAAAAACAGACACCTTTACCAAAAGGTTAAATTATATCTTAAAGATATAATTCTACTGTAAAATTGGCATATAGAGCGTTTTTTTGTGTGAATAAAATGGATTATTACATTATTAATTTATATAAAGTACATAATATTTTAAAATACTAACATACAAAGTTAGGAATTATAAATATAGTCAAAAGCCATCTCTTATGCCTGTAATGATCATTACTGAAATTTTAAAGTGAAGTTCTAGCAACCTCAATTTATACATTTAACAAGAAATACATTAATAATAACGTATTAACTCTATATAATTTACTCTATGTAAATTATTTAACATAATCACTCACTGAGTAAGTCTCACTTAAAACAAAATGTTCAACAGAGCTGTTTTTTCCATTTTAAATGTAAGATATATGAGACAGTATAAAGAATGGAAAGAAAGACATTGTTGTATTGTTTAGGCTGGGCGCAGGGACGTCAGATGCTCAGATGACAAGAACCCTGGTTGATGGGAATCAGGACTGCTGATAAGACGTTGCTGAGTGTCCTCAGCATTAGCATCATTCTGGATTTGGAATAGATTACACAAATAGCGTTGGTGGTGTTAGTCTAATTAGACTAATCTCCGCACAACGATACAAAACTAAACATCATTAGATGGAGAAAGCCCAACATTGCCCTTTTGGTCAAAGACCCTGAAACCACAAAGCAATATTTTGGTGTACATCCAGTTTAGGAAATTTACTGTCAGTTTTTGTTGCGTATGTAAAACATGCAGTTTTTAATACATTTATCGCCATTTAACCAAAAATAAATTTTCAAAAAATTTCTGTTATATGCATTCACACTTCACAAGACATCTATATACATGGTGGCTTAATATCAAGTGGCTTTAAAGTACATCTGGGTCATGATCTACCAGAGAGATAGGGCGCTGATCTTGTTTAGTGTTTAAGCAGCATGTATTTTTAGGTGATGTGTTCAGATGGCATTGCTGTCAGTGTAAAAATGGGTTTGCAGAGATCAAGTTAATAACAGGTTCTTATAATCTTTTCAGATCTGATACAATGTTAGTATCTGCAATGATTTCATTAATGACATTATCAAATTGAAAGCCTTATTGCATTATGCTTTTGAGCATAATTTATTTTCTAAGATCAAAAACATGCTTTAAATGTTTAAAAATTCATGTTTTTTGTTGTTGTTGTGATTTCTTTTGTTTGTCCTTCTTATCAAGTGCTGGATGCCTAGAATAGGCAAAGAAAAGAACGAGAATGGCGAAGATTTGTACAGAGCAATCCTACCCATCCCGACACAGGCTCTCGGCCCGAGCCTCTGAAGATGAACCGGATATGGCTGAAAATGGTGCAAGCAGGTTAGAATAACAAGACATGACCTTCATGGGGTCTATTTGAGCATCATTTACAATGTTGTTTTTGCACCAAAAAGATCAGTAATATTTATGAGGCTCTATTGACATAAATGCAATATAATATACATAACTATGTTTTCAGTGGTGTATAAAGAAGACCTTTACATAATGAACCGTAATGCTTGTATTACCGTAGCCATTTCTATCTTCATACACCACGGGTCCCCTTACAGCTAAGTCTCTATTTTGTGCCGTCATGTTTCTACAGTAGCCCTAAACGGACAAACTGCTCTACAGAGCGCTAGCTACTCTGCTAACTCAGACAACAACATATTTGTCCTGTGTCGGCCACCGTAGCTTCTCTATGTGCTTTGAAAGGGAGGGGTGAGCTGTGGGCAGTTGCAATTAGCAACCTCATCACTAGATGTCACTAAAACTTACACAATGCATCTTTAAATGCACAATGAAATGGACTGAATTTTTCTGACATTTAATTTCCCTGAAGCAATGACCTCTTTGCAAATGAAACAGGAAATCCCTCTAGCGCAAGATACAAGTTTTTTGTTAGGTCAAACATAGTTTGGACTTCTCATCCTTTTATAACTGCTTCTTTGCAAATCTGCATTACATTGAGACAGGTTATGTCAACAGACCAATGTATGATGAAAAATCAGCTGGAAGTAAACTGAAGTGATCTGGTATCTTGTTAATAATTAAAGGGATAGTTCACTTTGAAATTAAATTTTGATATGTTTTAGCTTACCTCATGGGCATCCGAGATGTAGGAGTATTTGTTTCACCACCTCAAAGAGCATACACCACCTCAAAGAGCATACACAGAGAAGTCCAAATGAAGCAATCCCCTATCGTAAGTACACACTGATGGCCTAAGACACGAAATGAGTGGTTTGTGTGAGAAAACGAACAGTATAAATACTGTTCGTTTTCTCACACAAGCCGTTCGTTTCATGTCTTAGGCCATCAGTGTGTACTTACGATAGGGGATTGCTTCATTTGGACTTCTCTGTGTATGCTCTTTGAGGTGGTGACCATAGACCTGCATTATGTGAGGCACAGACAAGAACGGTTTGACCTAAAATGATCAAAATTGAAACTACTGGGGAAACAAATACTCCTACATCTCGGATGCCCATGAGGTAAGCTAAAACATATCAAAATTTAATTTCAAAGTGAACTATCCCTTTAAGTCTAAACTCAGAATATTTGGATTCTTCAAGAAGACACACTACCGTTCAGAAGTTTGGGGTCAGTAAGATTTAATTTTTGACAGAAATTAATACTTTTATTTAGTTTCTATTTCAAATAAATGCTGTTCTTTTGACATTTCTAGTCATCAAAAAAAATGTTAAAAATTATGGTTTCCCCCAAAATATTATTCAGTACTGTTCAGTTTTCGGTGGACAATAAAAAAAAAATTTTGAACAGCATATTACAATGATTTCTGAAGGATCATGTGATACTGAAGACTGAAGTAATGATGCTGAAAATTCAGCTTTGCCATCACAGGAATAAATTACATTTTAAAATATATTAAAATATCAAATTATTTAAATTTGTAGTAATATAACACAATATTACATTTTTGCTGCATTATTCAAATAAAAAAACGTTTTCAATTAACTAGTTCTGCTAGTTTTAAAGTTACATTTTTGAAAATATTTTAATTCTGAAACAATCTCCCCCCCCGCCCCCCAACCTTTTCTCAGGGCACATTCTCTATGCGAGGACACCTCCTCTGATATGCAGGGTATCATTTCTACTGGAACCAGCCAGTATCAGGAGTCCAGGAGAAGCTCTTTCACAGGTGCTGGGGCTATGGCAAGGTAACATCCAAACTAAAGCTTGACTGTAGTTCATCATGTGAACCCTGATTACCACTAACCCAAGTCAAATGCACACTGAGCAGAACATCTGTAGCAGTAAAATCAGATTTTACCAAGAAAAGAAGTGAACCACTCATCAACCAAGCCAACAAAATTTGAATGTGATGTGTGCATTTGACAAGGGTTGAACAGAAAGCTACATACTGTATAAAGAACTTGGAAGTGTTTCTGTTTGACATCTTACGGTCTCCCAGGCTCACCCAGTTTCTGGTAATTCTGAGGAACTGGGCTTCACACAGGCTTCAGAGAGAGGTTGAGCGTCCCGACTCCTTCTTGGAGCGTTTCCGTGGACCTGACCTTAAAGACTTATCTAGCCGTGGAAGTAATGCTCGGTCCTCTGTAGGCCTTCCCGACAAGCCTCGTAAGAGGAAGTAAGTCAAGATTTTCTGTACAGTTTCTTTGTACAGTTAAAGATGCCTTTTGTGTAACGTGGAGTCCTTGAAAATGAAAAGAAAGAAAAAAACGTGCAGAGAATCATGCTGGATCTGTGCAGAAATATATCCGTATTGTGTGCGGATGATTCATAAAACAGATCACAGAGCTGAGGATTCATTTCTTTACTTGTTGGACCAGGGGTTATAAAATGAAAACAGTATGTAGGTTTCCATGTAGAAATGTCCTTTAGGTAAAACAGCATTGCAATATGTAGAATAGAAAAAAAAATAGAAACAGAAGTTGACCCTAGATATAGACACTACATCAGCAGTAGTGTTGGTCCATAGTTATTCTAGAATCAAATCCCTCGGAATTTAATAAAACATTTTAAAAATAATAACACCAAAATGAATGCCTTTTGCCCCTCAAGAAAAGCCAGTCATTGGCCTCTGGCAGTTTACAATATGAACAACTGCAACAACACAGATGAGTAAGTACTCTGTAGAAACAGCTCCACTAGATATAAACCCTTTATATGATACATACTAGATTGTAGAATCCTTAATAATTAACCAATGCTAATTTAATGTATCTCAAATATGCAATTAATAACAACAGATGATTGTCATGTTTGTGAAGTTACATTGCCTTCAGTGTTTAATGAATATTAGTAGTGTTAATGGTAATGCTGCCCTCTGCAGGTTAACATGAGAGATTACTAGCGGTAGTTCGCCTTAGTGACCCCTAGATTTCAGACTAGTTTCTAAATCAAATAAAAACAACCCAAAATGTTACCTTTAGCAAAAAGGAGGACAAAAAGGAAGAAATAAAAAAAGATGAGAAAGAAGATGGAGACAAAAAGGAAGAGAAAAAAGATGAGAAGGAAGAGAAAAAAGACGAGAAGGAAGAGAAAAAAGACGAGAAAAAGGAGGAGAAAAAAGATGAGAAAAAAGATGAAAAGAAGGATGATAAGAAAGATGATAAAAAGAAAGATGCTCCTCCCCCACCGTGAGTATGCCGCAAATGACATTTTAGTTTTAGTAGTCTGAACATATTATGTAAAGATGAATGCTGTTCCTCTTTGAAAGTGTTTCATATCATATCATATCAAATTCTCATAATGTAATATGTGTTTTAGGAAAGAAGTGTGGATCATGGACCCATCCTCGGACAAGTATTACAGATGGCTTTCAGTCATAGCAGCCCCAGTGTTTTACAACCTGATGATGCTGGTGACACGGTCTGTTCATGCAGTAGCTCTCATGACATCACTTAAGTTAGACGTGCGGAGAGATGTGGCTCATGCTTCCTTTTTCATATTTCTTCAGGGCCTGTTTTAATGAGCTTCAGGACTCTTTCACAATACTTTGGATCATCTTGGACTATACTTCAGATGCAATCTACTACGCAGACACATTTGTCAGATCAAGAACAGGTACAGTGGTGGTTATCCATTGAAAGAATAATATTGGTGGAATATCCATTAAATATTACAACACACTACCATTCAATAGTTTGGGGTCAGTATGTTTTTTTCTGAAAATGATTTATCAAGGCCAAATTGTAATTAATCTAAAGTGACAATAAAGGCTTTTACATTGTTACAGAAAAATCAGATAAATGCTGTACTTTTGAACGTTCTAAACATCAAAGAATCCTAAAAAAAAAGTACAATTGTTTCCAGAAAAAGATATCAAAGAGGTCATGAACTACATGTGTATTATTTTATGTTTCCTGAGGTGCACGTATGTTTGTATGGTTTTTGTGTAAAAAAAAAAAAAAAGGTCATTTAGAAATAAATTATTTGAACGCACTGTTGGAAGTCTGCTGTGAGGCTTCAATAGCACTACTGCTATTAACATTGATAATAATAAACAGCAAATCGTCATGTTAGAATGATTTCTGAAGGATCATGTGACTGAAGACTGGAGTTATGGTGCTGAAAATTCAGCTTTGCCATCACAGGAATAAATAATTTTAAAATATATTCAAATAGAAAAAGTTATTTCGAATGGTAGTAATATTATTTATATAAATATACTTAGTATAAGAGACTTTCAAAAACATTATGAAATCTTACCAATCTTAAAACCCTTACCAACTTTTGAATTTTAGTGCATATGTTTAATATTACCAAGCTATTAAACTAGATAGTACAAGCTACATAAAGCTTGTAACATTTTTATTTTAACATTTTCATTGTCATTTTCAGGTTTCTTGGAGCAGGGTCTTCTTGTCAAAGATGGTAAGAAGTTGATGAATAATTACAAGACAATCCCACAGTTTAAATACGACATGATCTCAATGATCCCGACAGATTTGTTAATGCTGAAAGTGGGATTCAACAATCCCGAACTCCGCTTCAACCGCCTCTTTAAAATGGCTCGTCTCTTTGAGTTCTTTGACCGCACGGAAACACGAACAAACTTTCCAAACATTTTCCGTATCAGCAACCTCGTACTTTACATCCTGATTATCATTCACTGGAACGCTTGCATTTTCTTTGCCATTTCAAAAACGATTGGCTTTGGAACCGACACATGGGTATATCCAAACATCAGTCACCCTGAATATGGCCGCTTGGCCAGAAAATACATCTACTGTCTGTACTGGTCCACTCTCACTCTCACCACCATTGGAGAAACGCCACCTCCCGTTAGAGATATTGAATACTTGTTTGTTGTTATGGACTTCCTCATTGGAGTGTTGATTTTCGCCACCATCGTCGGTAACGTCGGCGCCATGATCTCCAACATGAACGCTTCTCGTGCTGAATTTCAGGCCAAGATCGACTCCATCAAGCAGTACATGCAGTTCCGTAAGGTCAGCAAGGACCTGGAAGCCAGGGTCATCAAATGGTTTGACTACCTTTGGACGGAGAAGAAAACGTGTGATGAGAAGGAAGTCTTGAAGAATCTCCCAGACAAGCTCAAAGCTGAGATAGCCATCAATGTCCATTTAGACACGCTGAAGAAGGTGCGAATCTTCCAGGATTGTGAAGCTGGACTTCTTATAGAGTTGGTGTTGAAGCTGCAACCTCAGGTGTTCAGTCCTGGAGATTACATATGTAAGAAAGGTGACATCGGCCGAGAAATGTACATCATCAAAGAAGGAAAGC
This sequence comes from Pseudorasbora parva, assembly GCF_024679245.1. NCBI lineage: Eukaryota > Metazoa > Chordata > Actinopteri > Cypriniformes > Gobionidae > Pseudorasbora > Pseudorasbora parva. The sequence goes on along the minus strand of NC_090183.1, from coordinate 34,879,972 downwards.
TCGCCGTAGTGGCCGATGATGGCGTCACACAGTTTGTGGTGCTCAGCGACGGTGCATACTTCGGAGAAATCAGTATCCTTGGAATCAAAGGCAGTAAGGCCGGTAACAGAAGAACGGCGAACATTCGTAGCGTCGGCTATTCTGACCTCTTCGCCCTATCTAAAGATGATCTTGTGGAAGCCCTTACAGAGTACCCAGATGCCAAAAAAGCCCTGGAGGAGAAAGGAAAGGCTATCTTGAGGAAAGACAACCTTCTCGATGAGGCGATGGCAAGCGCAGGTGCTGATCCCAAAGACCTGGATGAGAAGATTCAACGCCTAGAGGGCAACCTTGAAGTCATGACTGGCAAATTTGCCAAGCTCGTGGCAGAGTACACATCCTACCAGAGTAAGATCAAACAGAGGATAACCAACATGGAAAACAAAGTGAAAACAATACGAGTCGAAGATTTGTCTGAGGTTGTTGAGGACAAAAAAGAAGAGGAGAAGAAGAAATAGTCAACAGCATAGACATTGGGGTTTGAGGGCTTTCCCATCAATGTACATATTCCTTAACATAGTACATTACTTTTAAACTGTTTATACTTATCTATTTATACATTTTACATATGACAACATTGTACTAATTGCCACATCAGTGCGTAAAAATGTTACACTTCTTCATTATATGCAGTATGAAACAGCTAATATGGCATAAAACACAAGATCTTGTTTATATGCCCTCAGGAGAGAGATACACTATTGTTGAAAAAGTTAAGGGTTGACAAGTCTCTTGTGCACACCCAGACTGAATACAGTTGAAACAGTAATATTGTTACACTTGTTAAACATGCTGATTTGGTGCTCAAAATACTTTTTTTGTGTGATCAATGTAAAAAATGTTTTACATTGTGCCCTTTAATATTTTTCTGGAAACCATGACATTTTTTTTCCAGGATTCTTTGACAAATATATAAAGGTCAAAAGAAGTTTTTTTTTTTACATTATAAATGTGTAAGCTTCATTGTTGACAAAAGTTATTAATTTCTTAATTTATCAAAAAAAACAAACTCACCAAAACAAATATGAACCCCAAACTTTTCAATGATAATTTAGTGGTGCATCTCAAATGTTGTTAGTGGTTCAAAATCGATAATTTTGCAGAAGCGAGAAAATTTATAATTTATTACTTTGACGATGTTCTGATTCAGTTCATTTAGCAATTACATTATTCCAATAACATTGCTCAAAGAAAGAATAGACCATGATAAAAACATCACAGGTAACACTTTACAATGAAGTCTCATTTATTAACATTAGTTAATGTATTAACTAACATGAACTAACCAATAACATGTTATTGTATTTGTTAATATTTCTTAACATTAGTGAAAGGGTTAGTTCACCCAAAAATGAAATTGATGTCATTAATGACACCCTAATGTCGTTCCACACGCGTAAGACCTTCGTTCATCTTCAGAACACAGTTTTAAGATATTTTATATTTAGTCCGAGAGCATATGCAAGTGTATGCACACTATACTGTCCATGTCCAGAAAGGGAACAAAAACATCATCAAAGTAGTCCATATGTGACATCAGTTAGTTAGAATCTCTTGAAGTATCGAAAATGCATTTCGGTCCAAAAAATAACAAAAACTACGACTTTATTCAGCATTGTCTTCTCTTCCCTGTTTGTTTTCAATCCTCAAATAAAGATTCAAAATATAAAATGTCTTAAACTGTGTTCCGAAGATGAACGGAGGCTTTACGGGTGTGGAACGACATTTCATGGGCATCCGAGATGTAGGAGTATTTGTTTCCCCAGTAGTTTCAATTTTGATCATTTTAGGTCAAACCGTTCTTGTCTGTGCCTCACATAATGCAGGTCTATGGTCACCACCTCAAAGAGCATACACAGAGTAGTCCAAATTAAACAATCCCCCATCGTAAGTACACACTGATGGCCTAAGACACGAAACGAGTGGTTTGTGTGAGAAAACGAACAGTATTTATATCCGACTGATCCGAGGGCGCGCGTGTGAGGTAAAAACGATATAAATACTGTTCGTTTTCTCACACAAACCACTCATTTCGTGTCTTAGGCCATCAGTGTGTACTTAAGATGGGGGATTGTTTAATTTGGACTTCTCTGTGTATGCTCTTTGAGGTGGTGACCATAGACCTGCATTATGTGAGGCACAGACAAGAACGGTTTGACCTAAAATGATCAAAATTGAAACTACTGGGGAAACAAATACTCCTACATCTCGGATGCCCATGAGGTAAGCTAAAACATATCAAAATTTAATTTCAAAATGAACTATCCCTTTAATGAAAATACAGCTGTTCACTGTTTGTTCATGTTACGTCAGTGCATTAAACACAAAAACAAATACAACTTTTGATTTTAATAATGCATTAGTGAATTTTGAAATTAACATTAACAAAGATTAATAAATGCTGTAGAAGTGCAGTTTATTATTAGTTCATGTTAACTAGTGTAGTTAACTAATGAAACCTTATTGTAAAGTGTTACCAACATTTCAAACACAAACCATAACATTTAGTGTACTAACCAAAATACCCAAATGTGTTCATTAATGTTCTAATAAATGTTTTTGTTAAAAGAGTTTCATTTAAAAGTAATTTTATTCAACTATGTAAAACAGTAGATGGTTGTATACAGTATTGTGTGTGTATAGTACATGATCAGGTCATGTCAGGGATAACAAACTGCACTTGGAGAGATAACCTGGTACAGGAAAGGTGAAACACTGTCTAAATTGACCATATTTCTACATTTATCGAAATAGAGTCTGATGCCAAACACCAGGGGAATGAATCCTAAAATGCCTAAAAACTTAGTTTACTAAAAAATAGTCAGTATTTTGATATTGTATTGGATATGTTAAAGCAGACATTTAATTCAAGAGGTTTAGTGTAAAACCAGGAACATGACAAAAGACCCAAATTTCATCATTCACTTTCCACACTTGGTTTGTTTTTCAGTTTTGAATTTATTTAAGAATAACTTGAAACAATCAAATGTTGTCATTCTCAATATCAAGTTCTGTTTCCCCCTTTTATGTTAGCGCCATCAGCAGTGGAACAAACCACAGTCACATTTAATATGCAAGAGGGAAAATGGAAAAACAAACAAAAAAAAAAAAAGTGTAGAGGGCATTGCTAAAGTGGGATTCCAGCTATGCCTGGACAAACCGTAGCGGCAATTCTCAGCATAAATGTTTGGCACGACAGGATAGTGGTACAATTTGTGCCAATTTCCCCTCATTTTCATCCAACAGTATAGGGCCAGACACTGTGCAGAGCAAAAAAACCTAAAAATAACAAAGCAACTAAAACTTTTTTTTTCTTTTTTCCATGGGGCACTGTCAATTAGCATTCACAGACTAAAAGTCTGCCATCTTGAATTAAAACAAGACAGATAACAAAACAAAACACTTGTAGGAGACCTTTGATCGAGTTTTATGGGAAGGATGTAACACTACGTGTTTTTGTCAGGAGTGCACCGTGAGCGCAGATTAATTTTAGGCAACAGACCATTTCTGTGCGAAAGAGAAAGAGCCGTCTTTGAAGCGAAATGCAGAACACTGGCCATAAAAGAGCAGCACAGCTTGCCAAGCGGCATTACAAACAATGCAGTTCCTCAATAAATACAGATTCCTTGACATTAAAATTGAGACTAGAGCTGCTCTGTACCTTTGAAAGCATTGCTGCAAATGCGAATGGACTGGGGAAGACCTGTGAAACACGAGCCAAAAAAGACAAACAAACAAAAAACATTCTGAATATTAAGTGCACTTTCACAGTTCAACCATAATACATCAATAAAGTTCCACTTCCTCCCTTTGATCTTGTTGTTTTATTAAGTTTAGATGGTGATCAGTCCTGCAGGTGTTGAAAACTTCTAACCGTCCCTCCTTTTTATGACTACAAAAGCAAAAAGTGAGTGGATTTCCTGGCAGACATGACAGAAGGGATTTCCTCCCTTAAAATAAATAACGCTATATCTCAGTGCATACAAAAAGGGAACCTTAACACGTACATAAGAGGGAGAGAGAGCCAAGAGTCCAGTGTGGTTTTATCTACTTTTTAGGCACAGGCACACGGCCACCAGAACTTTCCCATTTTAACCCATTTCACGTTCCCTTACATTTAAACTTGATATTTACTTTTAGTTGTCGATGTATCTGAACCCTCCTTTGAAGCACAAATGAAACCTCTGAGGGCAAATGTGAGTTCTTTTGTGGATCCTGGAGCCTCAGAGCATGCCGAAGCCTTTGGCGTAAGTGATGGCTTTAAGGAGTCTCTCTCTAAGTTTCTCTATGGTGGAGTATTCAGGGAGGAGCAGCACGTTGAAGCAAGTATGAGAGGTGGGTAACCTGATCATAGGAGGAGGAGAAGAAAAGTGAATTACTTTAGACTAAAAAAGCATGTGTATTGCTGTAGAAAGAAATGTACACAATGTCATTAAATGTGATAAAATTAGAGGGTGTAATGATACACTATTCGATACATTTCATGATATTAAACTCATGATACAATACTGTCATGATACATTAAGCCAAAATAAAGAAGTGGGTTGGGTTTTGTTATCATTATTACTTCTAATACATATGGTAACAAGTTAACAAAAAATGCACTGTTGATTAAAATGCTAAATTTGTTATAGACTTGGGGGGTGGACTTGGAAACTTTTTTTTATCATGATACTACTAAAACTAAAAACGTGACATGGCGAGTTAAGTTTTCACTTCAAGGAGCGCCGCTTTAAATTATGCTTAAAATGACCTCCCAAACTTGACTAGTCCATCCAAAAATGTTTATTTGGTCTCCATTTTTTAGTTTATTTGGTGTTAGTTTCTCATGTCACGTGTACATTTTGCCATCCCTGTTTACTACAGTATGCGAGTTGTTGTAAATCTGCTCATCGTATAAAGCCATCGTCTCTCTTCAGAAGACTTTTGAATTAGACAGAAGGATTTGAATTAGACAGCTTGTTTGATTATTTCTGCAATGACATTTAAAAAAAAAAAGTTAGCGGAATTGACTTTAAAGGTCCTGTTCTTCGCAATCCCATCTTTCAAAATAATACCTGTATTTTATATTATATATATATATATATATATATATATATATATATATATATATATATATATATATATATATATAAAGCTCAAAGTTCAATGCCAAGCGAGATATTTTATTTAACAGAAGTTCCCTTTCAAAGCCTACAGCGAACGGCCGGTTTGGACTACAGCCCTGCACTTCCTTCAGGAATGACAACACTTTCTGTTTCTGAAACTGTGGCCTGCCTTAAACTGTGATCTCTCGCCTGCAAATTGTCCAAAATGCTGCAGCAAGACTTCTCTCTTTTTCGACAGTAAAGAGGGGTCACATTTCTCCCATTTTAGCGACCTTACATTGGCTTTCTCTAAACTTTAGAATCGGTTTTAAAAATGCTGTTTTTGTGTACAAGGTTTTATCTGGTGTTGCACCAAAAGACATTAGTAATCTTCTGATTCCTACATCTTTTTTGTTCTCTCTGGCTTTTGATTAGATTGCATTTTTATATTGCGATATCTCTATAAAGATGCATCGTTATAGCCCTAATTTAACAGTAGAGAATGTAATACATAATTGCTTTACCATTGCTAGTATTATTCCAGCATTAGTTTCAGATCATGCATAAAATGTTAGCATGTCTGGAGTGGCAAGGTATGAGGAAAAAAAATTCTGATGCATTACGGTTCTTCTGCGATTCTGAATTAATTAAGCTGCACGATGGCACTTGTGTGTACACAAAAGACTGCTTATTCTGCTTAAGATTCAACTGATATGATACATGATCATACGACTATTTGAATAAGGTATGATCTCAAAACCTGAAGTCATTATTGTCTGACAGTGTAGAGGTGGTAAGCGTTTACCTGTCTGAGTCAGGGCCGTTTTTGGCAATAATCATCTTGAGTTTGCCTAAACCTCCAACTGGAGCTCTATCTGTGCCAGTGGTGAACTGAAGAAATAGCCTCTTCTGCTCCTGCCCAAATGAGTGCACAGTCTCCCAGAATTCCCTGATGAGAGTCAAAAATATCATATATCATCATGTTTTTCCCAACATAGGAAGTCGTTTTTACAATTAGTGATCCACTGATATGGTTCTCGTAAATGCTGAAGCCATTATCTGGAAAGCAGGATGGCTGATAGGCAATATAGGGACCAATGCCCATATTTAATTGACAGCACTGAGAGGAAAGTTAAAACTGCTGACATAAAAATTAATAATTCACATATTTATTAGCACATTTACAAGTTGGTCAGTAGGGTTTGTAACTGGAGAAACTGCTAACAACCTCAAATGTCCAAATATCAGCTGATCACTACTTTTTTACATCTTATATAAAAATATTTTAAATAGACAATATATTAAATGAGTATATATATCCACATACTTAATAATGCGAGAGTCTTTGTTGTATCCTCCATCATATTCTGTACTCTCTTCAAGTGCTTGGAAATCAAGATTCTGCATGAGAACAAAACAAATGGGTTTATATATATATATACATATGGATGTGCCACATGCAAGGGCATCCCGGAGGTAGTTAACAGTCTGTAGCTAACTCACCCTGCTGCCACATATAAGCAGCTCAATTTCCTCTGGTCGAAACAGATACTTCAGTGGCGACTCATTAGTGACCATGTGGAATCCTCTTCTGAAGGCCTTGAACTGTTTCTCCACACTTTTGTTCAGCATGTACTCTGCATAGAGCGCCACAAAATCCTGCAGAGACCCACTTCATGTTATAACTGCAGATATGAACATATCTGTGGTTTTCATAAGTTGAATGAATGAATGAATGAATGAATTTGAATTTGAAAGTGAACTAACCTTTCTGTTCTCATTGGTAACTGGGATTTTATCGCCACCCTCCTTTAAATCATACATTAGTGGGTTTCCAAACAGGTCTGTTTGAGAGATCTGGAAGGTAATCATCATGTCTTCTTCCACATTACCTTCATATTCCTGTAGGTCCTTCAGACTCTGAAAAAGAACCTGAAAAACACACACCATTTTGACACAATATATATAATCGTTCTCCCTGCACTGATACTACAAGCTTTTTTGTGTGCTAATCCAGTCCATCAAACAACTGCCATGTGAAAAAGAGCAAGAATCAACTCGCCCCAAATATTTTGATGAGCCAGTGAAGTGCTGATGTACCTGCTCACAATCTCTGCTTTAAATCCACTTGCATCTGGTACAAGTGCGGACAAATGCAAGGGTTGGACAATAAATTATATCATATCGAGATTGAGAGATCAAATTTACATTGATAACATTTATAAGCTCTGGACATTTTAACACGCTATGGATCAAACAGCCAATCATAGAGCAGAACTAAATGCGTCAACAGCCTTTTAGTATATGTCGCTAATAAGTGATTTCTGCTCGTCTTTGTGATTAAACGGCAGAGTTTCGTCTGACAAACTAAAACTGAAAGATCTTCATGACAAACCGACAAAATAAAAGTTTGGTTTAACTTCAAGAAATTATAACAAATAACACTATTGTATACTAATGTACTTCTAATAATAATACAATTATTATTTCTAATGAATATCATACAACCAGGATATTTTATCATCCATGTTTTAAATGAGAATTTATATTGTGAATTTTTTATTTGATAGCAATTTATAAGCATGGCTACATTTTTAAAATTTACATAAATATGTATTAAAGGGATAGTTCCCTTTAAAATGAAAATTCTGGCATCCTTTACTACCCCTCAAATTGTTTCAAATCTGTATGAATTACAGCTGAACACAAGGGAAGATATTTTGAAGAATGTCAGTAACCAAACAGTAAATTGGAGCCATTGACTTCCATAGTAGAAAAAAATACTATAGAAGTCAATGGCTCCAAAAATAAAAATATAGAGATACATATCAACATCATATGACATGGAAAAAATATTGTGCTAATATTTTTGGCCTTGTTGTCCAGCCCTAATGCACACTCACTTGATATAAAGCTGAAATGTTGCTCTTTGTCAACTTGCAAAATGGAGTGGAAATGCTGAGGGGAAAAAATTGCCTATTTTTCCATTAATTTGGATTATGGATGATGGATAAAAAATCCATTAATATTAATGTTAACATATATTGTGTTTTTGAAAATAAAAGCACAATTATCTTTGTATAGACCGTTCCCCAAACTTGGTCCTGGAGGGATGCTGTCCTGTTGTGATTATATCCAACCCAAATCAAACACACCTGAACCAGCCAATGCCTTTATAGGACCTAGTAAGACATTGATTGGCTGGTTCAGGTGTGTTTGATTGGGGTTGGAACTAAACTCTGCAGGACAGCGGCCCTCCAGGACCGAGTTTGGGGACCCCTGGTATAGACATTAAATACTGTTGGGTTTGGCAAGATAATTTAATTGAAGCTACAATCAAGTTTGCCTACAAATGAAAGAAACATTTTTATAAAAAGTATGGACTACTATTGCTAAAGCATAATTTTTATTTACATAAAAGTAAACTTTAAAAATGCACACTACTGTTCAAAAGATTGGGATCAGTGACTTTTATTTGAAAGAAATTAATACTTTTATTCAGCAAAGACACATTAAATTGATCAAAAGTGATGGTAACGATTTTTAAAATCTACAAAAAAAGTATTACAGCTTCAACAAAAAAAATATTAAGCAGCAGAGCTGTTTTCAACATTAGTAATAATAATAATTGCTTCTTGGGCACCAAATCAGCTTATCATAATGATTTCTGAAAGATCATGTGACACTGAAGAAAATTCAGCTTTGCCATCACAAGAATAAATTACATTTTAAGATATCTTTAAGAGAACAGTTATTTTAAATAGTATTTCACAATCTCAAGTATTTTTGATTAAATAAAGATTAGCATAAGACCATTCCGATAAAAACATACAAAAAAAACCTTACTGACCCCAAACTTTGAGTTATAATAGTGTTTTCATTTTTAAAATAAATGCTGAACTAGGAATGCTGAAAAATGAAGAAATGAAACCAGGCAAGTATTACCGGATGTGAGTCTGCAAGGTCTCGAAACGTTCCTTTCTTTCCCATTAATTTTCTGTAAACCACCATAGGGAAGTGCACATCGAGAATGCAATTATTGTAGATAGCTAGGCCCAGGACGATGCCTATCAAGGTGAACTGGCCTTCATTTTCAAATGATGAAGGGTTGAACCAGAAAAGCTTTGTGCTTTCATCATAGGTAAACATTCCTGTGGATGAAACAAAGAAAAAGCGTAAGGAAGGGTGCACAACAGAAGACAATCAATATGAAAACAAGACAGGTCGAATCAACAGTGTAAAAGAAGTTCTGACTGGAAAGTTATGGCCTGGTTTCACAAACAGGGTTTAGCATCAAGCCTTAGTTAAATTAGGAGATTGAAGCAGCTTTTAGAAACATGCCTTAGAAAAAAACATTACTGATGTTGCCTTTAGTTAAAACAGCTCAAACATGTATTGTAGTGTGGGACTAGGCTTAAAGGGTTAGTTCTAAGAGCTTGCTGTCCCTCCATAGACAGCTATGCAACTGACACTTTGATGTTTCAAAAAGTTCATAAAGAGATCTTAAAGCTAATCCATAAGAATTGAGTGGTTTAGTCAAACTTTTCTGAAGAGACATGATCCTTTTATATGATGAACATATTTAATTTAGGCTTTTATTCACATATAAACATTCTTTAACTCACACATTAGTTATGGTAAAAGGAAGCTCAAGCATGTTTGCTTGGTGTGAGAGAACCAGTGAGGATATTTTTTGTGTTACGCATCACTTTTGAGCTTCCGCAAGAACCAATGAGGTCAAGCATGTTCGGTTGAAATCAATTCATATAAATTACTTTTACAATCTCTTTATGAACTTTTTGAAGCATCAAAGTGTCCGTGTAGCTGACTATGGAGGGATAGAAAGCTCTTAGATTTCCTCAAAAAGATTTTAATTTGTGTTCTGAGGACAAACAGTCTTACGGGGTTGGAACAACATGAGGATGAGTAATTAATGACAGAATTTTCCTTTTTGGGTGAACTAACCGTTTAAAGGGTTAGTTCACCCAAAAATGAAATTGATGTCATTAATGACTCACCCTAATGTCGCTCCACACCCGTAAGACCTCCGTTCATCTTCAGAACACAGTTTAAGATATTTTATATTTAGTCCGAGAGCGTATGCAAGTGCATGCACACTATACTGTCCATGTCCAGAAAGGGAACAAAAACATCATCAAAGTAGTCCATATGTGACATCAGTTGGTTAATTAGAATCTCTTGAAGCATCGAAAATACATTTGGGTCCAAAAAAAAAATCACAAAAACTACGACTTTATTCAGCATTGTCTTCTCTTCCCTGTTTGTTTTCAATCCTCAAATAAAGATTAAAAAAGGTATGAATGAGTGAATCGATTCATGATTCGGATTGCCAAAGTCACGTGATTTCAGCAGTTTGACACACGATCCGAAATTATGAATCGATACGCTGATTCATAACCGTTTGAATTAACCAACTAATTAGAGCCCTTTCCACCACCGCAGAACATCTCATTGTTCCTTTTAATTAATAATATAAATATAAAACGAAGGAGAAGCCTAGGCCCGCATTTTAGCTATGACGTGAAAATTGGCCCGAAGCCTGGCCCTAGGGGCGTAAAAAAGTCGGGACCCGTCGGGCTTGGGCATAAATGCAGGGCTTTACAACTAATGTCACATATGGACTACTTTGATGATGTTTTTATTCCCTTTCTGGACATGGACAGTATAGTGTGCATACGCTCTCTGACTTAATATAAAATATCTTAAACTGTGTTTCAAAGATGAACGGAGGTCTTACGGGTGTGGAACGACATTAGGGTGAGTCATTAATTAAATCAATTTCATTTTTGGGTGAACTAACCCTTTAAGCCTCATCTATGAAACCGGGTGTAACCCAACAAGGCTATACAAATGGTAAACTATCCATTTTAGAATCACTAAATCTGAATTAAACTGAAATTAAACTGAGTTAAGATGCATGAAGAAAGCAGATAAGACAAGTAGGAATAATGAAAGCTAATTACCTATATCTGGGTTAAAGATCTCCTCTACGACCAGTTGAAAGAACTCTTTGGATACTCCTCCTTCATCCACTCCTTGCTCACCCTCAAACTCCACATACAGCTGTTTCTTCAGGTCTGCTGGGTTTTCCATGGCAATCATCTCCAACTAAAATCAATCACACATTCATTTTACATCAAAAATCATCCTCAAAAATTATAAACTATACACAACAAACCATTCAGATATACACTATTCCTTTAAAACAACATTCATCTTGAGTTCATTGGGACCTACCCTGACAAGAGCATCGTCAATGACGTGGTCTCTGCGCACTTTGAGTCGCAGATAGGGGTTCAGCTGTTGTCCCTGCACCAAACTGTAGAGGGCAGTAATCCTGCGTTCGCTGTACATGCGGATACGGTTGTCATAGTACAGGCCTAGATTCTTAGTCACAGGGTTAAGAATGAACGGGCAGGTCATAAAGGAGAACTTGCTCTCTGTCTCCACCTTAAAGAAAGTGTAGTCTTTGTCCATTTCCAGCACCTCATTGAGCGGTTCATTGATGAACTCCTCGAAGGGGATGAGAGGTTTTCGACAGTCCGAGGCACGAATGCCCAGCTCCGTCTCCAGCGGATCCACCCGAGGGCCTTTCTTATTGCGCCGTTCCTCGCCCAGCAGCTCCTGCAGAGTCAACTCGCTCGACTCCGGGATCGGTTCGTCGTCTTCCTCCTCGTTGTGACCCGTGTCTAGGTCGCCGCCCAATACGTTTGCATAGTAGACGATTTTCAAGCACTTGGTGGCTGCCACCACTCCATCATCCTCGTTGACCAGGTTGTCGCTGCTAAACTCGTTGCTGATGACCGTGTAGGTAATAAGCTGCTGGAAAGTCTCGACCAACCGTCGGATCTGGTCTGTGCCGTACTGCGACCACAACCACGCAAGCTTGGCCAGAGCCGGAAGAGGTAGCTTGCTCATTGCCTTGCAGAATTGCGGCAGTGCGATTTCTAAGTATTCTGGACTGTGGAGGTTACTGTTCTCCATGACGATAATGAAGACGTTCAGGTAATTAGGGTCGGTGGCGTACACGTTGTGATAGGTGAGGTCACACTCTACGTTGGGCGACAGGTAGACTAACGCGTTGAGGAATGCTGCTTCAATCTTCTCGTTAGATAATAGTCTGTCGTACACTCTTCTAACCGCTTCGATGTCTACAGAAACTTCTACAGGATCAAACTTTTGGACGTTGTTCTCCCCGTGAGACGGCCCGTCTTCACTTGACGCCGAGGCTTCGGGTTCCACCTCCATCGCCGTGGATGAACCAGAGGCCGTTTCTTTCTCATCTTCATCTTTGTCCTCATCCTTGGCCTGAAGGGACTTGAGCTCTTCCTTGGTATGTTGCTTCGCCTTGCGGAAACTCTGGACCAGACTCTCTGCACTTGAGAAAACCCTACCAATGACACGGATCAGAGGTGAATAGTCTTCACTCTCACTGCAGAGACTGAGGATTTCATACACCTTCTCCTCCGTCAAGAAATTCAGATCTGCCAAAGAACAGAAAAACGCACATTTAAACATTGTGCATATAAGATTTGTTGTTTGTTTGAGTATTTCACCAACAAAATGTCAACACTATTGATATCGACTGAAATTCTGCCATCATGACTACATTATTCACCTCTAAAGTCCTCCCTTGTGGGTTGTAGGTCCTTATGGTTCATCTTCCCGTTGCTGCAAGCAGAGAAGTTGTGAGCTCCTTTGGCACTGTTCTCCGGGAAGGCTGAACTGGCTCCTTTCTTAGAGGGATGAGGATCACACAGTTTGGCATTATTCTTATATAACTCCAGGGCCTTGATGGCCGCTGCATTGTTATCCATGCGCTGGAAACCCGGAGAAGAGCCACAAGCCTCATTCGTGCAGGCCTCATTTCCACAGCCCTCTGTTAACTGGTGGTAGTAGCGCTCAATTAAATGCTTTGCAGCCGCTCGCTTCCTGCATCAGACATTCAAACAGGACGGCAGGTGGGTTTAGTATGGTTCAATCCCAAAATAAGTGCACATCAGAGCATTTACTTCTCTACTAATCAAACTCAAAGACAACCATCCATTTCAATTCTCCAACAGCCATTAAAACATTACTGTTGCGTGTGCGCTACTTGGCCTACTCTCAAAATGATGGAAAAAGCGAGCATTATACCTTAATTTTTTAAAGAAAATTATTAATCTGAAATAGAATGGTATGAATATGAGTAAAAATCTGCTATGGTGTAAATAAATGTAACAAATTGTGTAAAAATATATAATTTATTGTAAAAATGTTAGCAGGCTTTGATAATTGCCTAAGAAAACTGAGAAGAAAGAAACTGCATTTAATAAAAATCACCTGTTAAGATCTTACAACAGCATATGAGTCAAATTGGACAACAACAGGGACTGTTGTCAAGATCACTCATCTAACAATTATCAATTGCCAAAATAATATTTGTTTTTCATTTTCTCTCTCTACTAGGAAAGTGATGACATAGTCAAAACATTTGGCAGTGTGGGCTTTCCAGGTGAAGGTGTGTACTGCCTGTACCTTTGTTGTGCTTGTTATTTTTTTGACAGACATCGATGTTGTGATATTCAAATGAAGTGGATTTAAAAACTGATGGATTATAAGGTAATCACTATTTATTTCAGTAATGTTCAGTGAAGTGATTGATGACCATGAGTGTTATTTTTTGTTTTTAGTTATAATATTCCATCTAAGCGATGGAAATTATAATTTTTGGGTAATTATAACTGTGCTGGCGTTTTTGCAGAATCATATTGTTGCGTAATAAATGACATGTTATTCAGAGACTGACATGTTTGGCTTGTCAAAAATTACATTCAGCTGTTGCACATTCATTGACTTATTTTTAACCAGGAAAGGAGTGGTCTTGATGCACAAATGTGTTTATTATAGTCTCTTATAATAAAAAAAAACAATCTATCCCCCAAGGAAATGCAGATCCTGTTGTAAATAATAGTGAACAACTATTATTTACTAAAAGAAAACCCCACATACAATGCTGTCAGTCATGCAAAATGCTTTTTGCACGGACAAGTAAATGTCATGCATTGATCAGTCACAATGGGCCAAAAAACATTTAATGGACATTTGTCTTCATATCATTATTAATTTGAGGCCATTATAATATAAAGTGTTGGTTTCAATAAGTTGCTCTATTGACAGCATTTGTGGCTTAATGTTGAATTAAATTAAAAATAATTGACTTGTCCCTCAGTCAAAAAACAGCAAGTGTCACATATATAACTTACAATGAAAGTTAGATTTCATAAAGCTTGTATTTTTGTTACAGCTTTAACATTATTCATATTAATTTAATGAATTACTTTTTTTGACTTTCCTAAATGGATAAACTTCTGGTTATGAGTCATCAACATATTTATTGGAAACAATGTTGAGGTCTTGTGGCTTATTCTTTTAAAACACTGCAATAATGCAATAATGTTTATTGCTTTGCCTTGTGTACTTCCAAATGTCTTACTGTATGACTTTTCCTTTTTCTAACTGAGGGATGAGCCACCAGTGTGGTCAATAGTGCTTTTTTAATCAACCCTTAAGGTGCGGACACATTAGTTGAATTTCAGAAAAACAATTTTGTTTCAAAATAAGACCCACAGTCAAAGTAGCAACACCGCTCACAAAGAAGTCACTCGCTTTCAAACCAAGCAGCTTTCTGTTGGTCAACAGGGCGAATTCACATGAGCAAAAGTTCCCTAAATCTGCTTAGGGAACTTTTTTGCCTGCACACAAGACACTTAACTGTGCAGATTCCAGTTGAACAACAAAGTTTCAACTGGAATTAAATGTGACCGCACCTTAAAGATAATTTAGGATTGGCTTATTCTTAAGGCAAACTGTAAAATAGGTCAGTAATGTGTAAACGACTATGTATGTTGAATAAAAAACAATGAAAACAGTATTTAAAGACACTTACATTAGAATTGCTTAAAGTTTCCAATATCACACTCTTCTTCAGCTCTGAACTCAAAGAGACCAAAAGGTGGTCAGGTAACAATCCTGCAGATTAACAGAGAGAAGTCACTCACTCACATCAATAACTTTATTACAGACAATATCCACAGATCATTGGGAATAGTTTACTTAATGATGACTGATGAAAGGGATTAAAACTGCCCCATGGATATTTGAGAAACATTGTTCTGTTGGTAAACACGAACGAACGTGCATCACGGCGCAGAACGTCACAATAAATAACGTCTTAAAACCTATCGAGCTAAAGTTACCTACCTAGAAGGTAATTTGGGACACTAAACGCTGTCCAGGTAAGTAAGTCAGCTCACCAGTATTTGACACATTCTCTTGTGTCTGCAAGAACAGCAGCAACATAAACCTAAACAGAGGCCAACTAAAAACACACCATGGGCTTTCGCAATAGTAACATCCTGTGAACCGGTCACCAGTCGTTTACACCGAACTGGAGGATGAGAGGCCGCAGAGGGGCAGGCAGGGGGTATGACAGTGCACAAACAACTGCAACCCTGCATACACACAGTCAGTCTCCAACAGATAATTTTTAAGACTCACGAACACACAGCCAACATTCACGAGTAAACTGTGCTGATGATTATCGGGGTGCATAAGGCAGAGCGAGAGCAGCATATCTGGTAACCTTGCAGTAACTGTCATGGGGAGTAATGGCAGGAAAGAGCTGAGTAACTAGTTAGCCTAGCTGTAGCTAACCACAGTCTGACATTTAGAAGCAACGCACGGGTTTTACTAAACGCTTATTGTTTCATAATCAAAACGAGGGAGTATTAAAGATATCAAGACTACACAGATTTCGCTGCTTTATCAGAAACTCTCTCCGTCCCTCCCGGAGCGGGTTAGCAGCGCGGCTAACTGGCCTAAAAGCGCTCATTGCGGCTTCGATCAAGCGCGATCGAAATTGGGGAAAGGGGCGATTAATGTTTTGACAGCTTACTTCTGATGATGTTCTGATGCGGACGAAAGTATCTGGTCTTTCAACATCACAATCGCTCCGAGTGCGGCGTGTATTCAACTCCAACCCCTCCACAAAATATTCGCGGCCATCTTGATCAACTGAGGCAAACACGGAGAGCGATCCCACAATGCACTGAGGCACGAGGACGACCATCAGTATAAAAACACGGCACAGACCTCTGGCAGTCAGTCAAGATCTGAATGAGATGTGTGGATGGAATACTGTTGAAACGCTTAAAACGATATGCATGTGCTCACACAGACAAACTTTTAAAACATGGCCTAATACTTTTTTATTTCTTTTTTATTTTCACATATTCACATATTATTCAAAATCAAATTGGTCTCGATGTATATATATATGAATAATATGTGATTTGAATCTTTTGAGTCAGTTGAGCTAAAATACACACATAACGTTTTTAAAGGTGCACTGTGTAAATTAGCACCATCTAGTGATGAGGTTGCAAATTGCAACCGCCCACCACTCACCCCTCCTTTTCGAAGCACATAGAGAAGGTAGGATGGCCGACACAGGACAAAGATGTCGCCTGAGGCAGCAGAGAGCAGAGAGTAGCGCTCTGTAAGCAGTTTGTCTATTTCACTGTAAGGGGACCCGCAAGTGTATAGAAATGGCTCATTCTAAAGGGGGTCGCACACCGGACGCGGAGCTCGGCGGCGCGCTGCGCAGCGTCTCAAGTATCGCACACCGGACGCGCACATTTTAAAAGGCTACTTTTATTATACATTTCCCCAAAATATGTTTAGACTTTATTCAAGCTGTTGAACTCAGAATGTAAAACAAATGTGTCTTGTAGCAAAGGTTGAAATCAGTATACCTTAACAATAATATACTTTTAATATAAAGCCTTGAAATGGCGCTCTGTGGCGCGGCAGGATTTAGAACAACTTCCTGAGTCGCCGCGGACAGGCGCCGAATGCCGCCACCGGTGTGCGTACACTCATTGAAAACAATGTGTTCGAATTTTAAAGACGTGGCGCGCCGCCGAGCTCCGCGTCCGGTGTGCGACCCCCTTAAGGTAATAAAAACATAACGGTTTATTACGTAAGGGGTTTATACACCACTGAAAACATAGTTATGTATATTATTTTGCATTTCTATCAATATATCATAAATGCTACAACCTGCACCTATAATATAAATAACTTTTTGTAGGTTCTTGTAATGTTTAGGGAAAATGTTCCTAGAACAGAATTCTGACAACATTCTTTTGATGTTTATGTAGTTGATGTTTTTGTAGTGATGAAAGAAAATGTTCAAAGAAGCAACATGGAACGTCCTCATGAGCTATTGTTTTTTTAAACGGTCTTTTAATGAGTCATTGAATCATTTACATCATGTGTTATGAGTTTCTGAATCATTTGCTCAACTGATTTATTAAAAAAACACATTTGCACATTCACAAGAGAAATAAGTCTTTGCGTATTTACAAATCTACTGAGAGGCTTTAGGTTCTTAATAACTGTCAATGTTTGTACTGCGCATCAGCTAGAAAAAAAATCGTACTGAAAGTGATTCTAAAAATATTGTTCCTTTGTTCCTTTGTGTCTTTATCTTTATAGTTGTGGACTTCCCTGTTCTCAATCTTTTTAATGATTATTTTAACATCATTACTGTTATAATCATCATCCTTGGTGTAAGGTCAATGGAATATTCTCAGAATTTAATTTATACACCATATTGCCAAAAGTATTAGGACACCCCTCCAAATCATTGAATTCAGGTGTTCCAATCACTTCAATGGCCACAGGTGTATAAAATCAAGCACTAGGCATGCAGACTGCTTCAAACATTTATGAAAGAATGGGTCGCTCTCAGGAGCTCAGTGAATTTAAGTGTGATACTGTGATAGGTTGCCAGCCACCTGTGCAATAATTCATTCATGAAATATACTCACTACTAAATATTTAATGATAAACTTTAAATATATGATACTACATAAAATCACAGAGCAGGGTCAGCGCATGCTGAGGCACACAGTGTGCAAAAGTCACCAACTTTCTGCAGAGTCAATAGCTACAGACCTCCAAACTTTGTGTGACCTTCAGATTAGCTCAATAACAATGTGTAGAGAGCTTAATGGAATGGGTTTCCATGGCCGAGCAGTTGTATCCAATGTTTACATCACCAAGTGCAATTGAATGCGTCGGATGCGGTGGTGTAAAGCATGCCACACTAGACTTCAGAGCAGAGGCCACGTGTTCTTTGGAGTGACAAATAACGATTTTCTGTCTGGGTTTGGCGGTTGCCAGAAGAACGGTACTTGCCTGACTGCAATGTTCCAAGTGTAAAGTTTGGTGGAGGGGGGGGGGGATAATTGTGTGTGGGTTGTTTTTTCAGGGGTTTGACTTGGCCTCTTAGTTCTAGTGAAAGGAACTCTTAATGCTTCAGCATACCAAGACATTTTGTGCAAGTAAAGGCAGGCGTTCCAAAATGTTTGGCAATATAGTGTGTGTAGCCTACAGAGTTCGGAAGATTACTTTTAAAATGCATTTCACTACAGATTACAAAATGCATACTTTAAAAAGTAACTTGAAATGTATTTTGTTAGATTACACAAGTTTTGTAACTTAATCTACTTCAGAATACTAATAAGGCAATGTAAAGTCAAGTCAATTTAATTTATATAGCGCTTTTTACAATACAGATTGTTTCAAAGCAGCTTCATAGTGCTAACAGGAAAATAAACAACAGAATTTGATTCGGCTGTACAGCCATTCTGGAGAAAACGGTGATGTCATCAGCTCATTTCAATTATCATACAGTGACAATGTAACACAAAGGGACCACCAAACATAAAACTTAGTTTTCCACTGCATATTATTTTAATCAACATTCATTGTCAGTATTTATTGAAGCAAAAAGAGCAAAGAAAAAGTACTGAATGAATGCTCTCTGCATATTATAGTATAAATTCATAAAATACTTTCACCTCAAACCCACTAAATCCCAGCCTCAGCCCATTCAGAAGTACCAGTACTTAAAAACCTATATAGAAGCCTGACAACAATTCTTTTTTAAAAGAAAAAACGTCAGACGGACTTAGAGGCTTTTTTAGTCTTTATTATGTGAAATAGCTTATTCAGTACTAAAACAAAGTAACATGCAATTTTTTATTTTGTTAAAAGTATTTCTATTTTGCATATTCTGCAAGGGCTATGAAACTTATGAGCAGAAATGTAGCTTAGAATATTTGCTTGCCAGTTACAGTTTAAATGAATGTTTAAAAGTAATCACTTCGGTAATCTAAAATACTTATTTTGATTACCACCCTTTTAAAATGTAACTGTAATGAATTACATTTATTGAAATTTTGTATTTTAAATAGGAAACTAAGTTACGTGTATTTTGTTACTCCCCAACTTGCCTATATTATTGAAATGGATCAAATTACATAAAGTTTGAATAGTCTACATGTTGGTTCAGGCTGCATTTAGTGATTTAGAAGAAGAAGAAAAAAACCTAACTAGAATGTTTAAGGATGAATAAAACATTTCCTTGCAAGCACTGTAATAGAAGCTGTAAATAACCCAGTTTGAATAAAGGAAGCACAAACTGAATAGCTTCCTATATTTACTGCTTTCCATAAGACTGTCTGTTCCTGTATTGACAACCTATCACGTCACTAGACCCTGTTCACATCTATAGCCTTTTACAGCTGCAAGAAGCGGCAGCAGCTGCGAAAGACTTCATTACCATTTATTGATCTGGACTTTTGTTCTTCATCTAACGCTGTAACACTGATTTATCAATTTGCTCAGACATTTCTTAACAAAAAATCACAAAGCATGTAAGCCGTCACTGAATGCAAGATCCGTGTATCACAATAACACGACGGAACGACTGCAGTACTCAGAATTTTATTTTAGAGTCAGCACAGTTCTACATGGAGAAATGATTAGATATTGGAACTTCTAACTCTTATCCCAAGCTATTCATCACTGTAAAATGCATGAACATCACCCGTTAGATTACACATGCAACCCACTGTGTGTTTTGCTTATCTCACAGACTTACAAGAAAAGCACTTTTTTTCTCTCCCCGAAAAGAAACAAGAGGCATCCTGTAAAGTCAGAGGAAGCTCTTGTAGGCTTGAATAATGGAAAAGGTTAGTGTTTATGATGCTGCAGCTGCGGAGAGTGAGGATCTCATGAATATAGACAGCTGTTTAGCCTGGAGTCAACATGGTTGGAGATCCCACCCCACTCATACAAATCTGCCGAAGCATTATGAGATGGAAAGACTGAACTAATCTAAAGAGTGCCGTTGTTGTGCTGCATTTCTATGGAAGACAAGACAACAGGAGAAAACGATTTACATCTTCATATGTTCTTGAGATGCCCTAAAGCACTGAAATATTTTGGCCTCAATTAAAAGAAAAATTATATTTACGTTTAGTGTAGTCTGCAAAATATACTTAAAATGTAAACACAGTAAAACCGTAATATTGTGAGATACTACAATTTAAAATTACTTTTTGCTATTTTAACATATTTTGTGATATCTTTTTTTACTGCGATGACAAAGATGAATTTTCAGTATCTTAAAGGGATAGTTTCCCCAAAATTTAAAATTACCCCATGATTTACTCACCCTCGTATCATCTTAGGTGACAAATGCAATCTGAGTTATATTAAATAATATCCTGGCTATGGCTCCAAGCTTTATGGGAGTGAACAATTTTAAGACCAAAAAAGTGCATCCATCCATTATAAAAGTAATCTAATTACAAAATGATCTTCTGCCGAACCGCCTTCCATATTTAACTTAAGAAACACCTCTCACAGGAAATGCTTACGCTATGTCCAACGGCATCGTCTCTCCAGTTTTGTAATTTACAAATCCCATCGATTCGCTTCAGAAGGCCTTTATTAACCCCCCAGATCCTTGCAAATTATTTTTTATAATGGATGGATGTACTTTTTTTGGGCTTCAGATTTTATATTTAGAATGGCTTATCCAAGCTTGGATTAGCCAGGACATTTAAAAAAAAATATATAACTCTGATTGTATTTGTCTGAAAGAAGAATATGATAGACTTGAGGGTGAATGAATCGTGTGTAAATTTTCATGTTTATTTTAAATGTGGGTACTATTCAACAGATAGCTTTCTATTCATAAAAGAATCCTTAGAAATGTTTACAAAGGTGTTTTTCAACATTGATGTTGATAAGAAATGTTTCTTGAGCACTAAATCAGCATATTAGAATGATTTCTGAAAGATGTGACTCTGGCTGGCGTAATGATGAAAATGTAGGAATAGATGACATTATATATGATGTTAAAATAGCAAACAGTTATTTTATTAGTGAGCATAAGAGACTTTTTTTCTAAAACATTTAAAAAAAGTTTCCAAACTTAAACTATTTCTGAAGTTAGCAACTTCGAGGGGACATTGTAAGGTGGAGGCTGTTTTTTCACCACAAGCCTTTGGCCAGGTTGGCCACGTCAAGCGAAAGCCCATGGGATAAAGATGAAACCCAGAGCATTTCAGGCCCTTTTGTGAGATTAAAAAGTGCCAAAGCCTTGGGAAACTCACTGCAGAACATAAACAAGCTATACCAGTGAAAGAGATGGTCGTTATTTGACACACACAAATAGTCCATTTCACATGCTATCTAAGGGTTCATTTCAGCCGAGAGTAAGCACACAGAGCTCCACAGGGACTGCTGTGAAATACTCTCACACAGCTGACATGCAGTCAAGGTCTCTCTGACGTTGTGTTCACTTTCTAGACTGATGGTTAGGATTTAGGGCATGGGGTGATGAAGCACTGTTCAACGCATTGATTTGTGGGGTTGGAAATGCAAGATCACAATCATTTGACAGATTTAATTTTAAACCAGATTTATAATGCATTCACACATTAATATATATACTGTATTCTTGAATATTTTGAAAAGCTGATCTCATCAGAATGTTTGTCTTCACACTGAAGAAAATTGTCCTTTATCCATTCATTTAATTTTCATTCCTGCAGCCTTTTTAAATACCAGAGGTCTAAAAAATGAATGACTGAAGAATCCGATTTTTAAATGTGAGAATGTTGGGGGGGGGGGGGGGGGGGGGATTCTGATTCTGTGGAGAGAAAAAAAGGCCATCATACAATTAATGGCTACATACCTTGAATGATTCCATTTCAAGGAAAAATAGACATTATATAGCTCCCACAAACCAATAAACAAACAGTAAGTGAATTGTCAATGTCTGAGGAGTCCTTTCCTTTCCCTGTCCATGTGTGCAAATAGCATCAATCTTCCGAGCTGTACCCTTGAGCCACACAAAGACTGAGAACAAACAGGATTTGCAGCAAGTGTGATAACCGAACAAATGGAAGCAAACATTGTGGTCACAGTTGAGGTGATTTCACCATCAATTTGTCAAAAGATAAGATCTCTTCTTTGTGAAATGGAACAGTATAGGCACAATACTGTATTTAAGTAATAACCGGTTAGACAGATATTTATGGTAATATAATGGATTTTTTTTCAGATGAAAATATGTATTCAGGCTATATTATAGGATGTTTTCTATCAAATGAAAGATGAAATTGTCTATAACATGGCTTACCCCAAATGTGCCCTGTCAAGAGGTAAGTTGAATAGGGAACATGTGAAAATGTAACATTTTAAATAATAATAAACAATTTATGAATGCCCAAACTCTTATTTTGATGTGTATTATTGCCATTTTTTTATTATTTACTCAGGAAAAGGCTCAATATTCAGAAAATGCAGTAAGTAATAATTTTAGGCCTAATTCCTTTGATCTTTTTCTTTATTTTTTATTACTAATATATTTTATTTCAATTAATTTATAATCAATTATTATTATTATTATTTGTTTGGCTAGCAATACTGTAATATAATATGTGACCCTAGACCCAAATTTTTATTATTATTTTTTAAATTGAGATTTATACATGCAAAAAAATCTAAATATTGAGAAAATATTACCTTTAAAGTTGTCCAAATGAAGTCCTTAGCAATGCATATTACTACTACTAATATTTTTTAAATATATTTTTACAAAATAAATTTACAAATTATCTTAACGGAACATGACAATTTTTGATAATCGATAATTTTGACCAATACAATGTATTGTTGGCTATTGTTATTGGCCAATATAATATAATATAATATAATATAATATAATATAATATAATATAATATAATATAATATAATATAATATAATATAATATAATATAATATAATATAATATAATATAATATAATATAATATAATATTAGAGAATGAATGTGGATATATTAATAGTTTTATATTACTATTAATAGCTTTATTAAGATTTGTGTATTATTGTAAAGGAAAAACTTATGCGTAGCTATAAATAGTACGAGTGTGCAATGTCGTATACGCCAAAACTCATTTTGGCGTGCATATGATACGCTGTTTTTCGCGTGCATAATGATACGCACTTTTATGGCGTATATATGACACGCTCTCTTGGGTAGGTTTAGGGTAGTGGGGTGGGGGGTTTGTATGTATAATATGCCATAAAGTGCGTATCATATGCACGCAAAAAACAATGGCGTATACATTCCACGACATTGCACACTCGTACTATTTATATGCATTTTTCTTGAGTTAAATGGGTATATAAAATCAAACCAATCATTCAGGCTATTGTATTGGCTGGCCAGATGTGTAGGACCAGCTGGCATGTGTTGAGAGAGAGAGGACAATATGTTACATAATTCTGATTGAAAAACATCTCACTTCCACTGACCATTTAGAAAGTCCCCATGGGGCTCAATCTTCATCTCATGTTTAAAATGCATAAGGAATATATTCCCGTTGACCTTTGGAAGAGCAAGGAGGTCCAGTTATTTTGTAATATAACTGTCCCCTGATCGCCTGGCTCCCTGTGACCTTTTCAACAGGTCTGTTTAACAGGATGATAAACTGCAGCTTTAGTAGCAATGCTAGCTGCTATAGTGAAATCATTTTGAAATGATAAAGAGCAGATAGAAAGGGTTCTGGAAAATGTTGCTGTATTTTCTTCAGTGTGGCAACTAGAAAATAAAATAAAATAAAAATTCCTCCTCTATTTTTCTCTTTTCCCTCTCTATTCTAGCTTTTGTTACTCTTTTTGTTAGCTTTTGCACTTTTTGCGTTTATTCGCCTCTTAATGACAGATTCCTGTACTTCTCAGTTGTAAGTCGCTTTGGATAAAAGTGTCTGCTAAATGCATAAATGTAAATTCTGATGTATTGCCTTACTTGTACACATAAAAATCAATGCTAAAAAAAGAGATACACCTATAAACTTATTTCCACTCAGCTGTTCTTAATGGCATTGTGAAATTTACATACAGTGCATCTGGAAAGCGCTTTACTTTTTCACATTTTATTCCAAAATGGATTAAATTCCTTATTTTCCTAAAAAATCTACAAGCAATACCCCATAATGACAGCATGAAAGAATTTAGTTTGAGATCTTTGCAAATGTATATATAATAAAATAAAAATACATAGCCTTTGCCATGACACTCAAAATTGAGCTCAGGTGCTGTTTCCACTGATCGTCCTTGAGATGTTTCTACAACATGATTGAAGTCCACCTGTATTATATTCAGTTGATTGGACATGATTTGGAAAGGCACACACCTGTCTATATAAGGTCCCACAGTTAACACTGCAGGTCAAGTCAGAGCACAAACCTAGCCATGAAGACAGAGGAATTGTCTATAAACCTCCAAGACAGGATTGTATCAACGCACAGATCTGGGGAATGGCACAGAAAAAATTCTGCAGCATTGAAGGTCCCAATGAGCACAGTGGCGTCCATCATTTATAAATGGAAAAGGTTTGGAACCACCAGGGCTCTAGAGCTGGCCAGGCGGAGTAAGCTGAACTGAGCAATCATACCTACAGTGAAGTATGGTGGTGGCAGCATCATGCTGTGGAACTGTGAGACTATTCAGGATCGAGGGAAAGATGAATGCTGCAATGCACAGAGACATCCTTAATGTAAACCTGCTCTAGAGCACTCTGGATCTCAGACTGGGGTGAAGGTTTATCTTCCAACAGATCAACGACCTTAAGCACACAGCCAAGATAACAAAGGAGTGGCTACAGGACAACTCTGGGAATGTCCTTGAGTGGCCCAGACTTAAACCCGATTAAACATCTCTGGAGATATCTGAAAATAGCTGTGCACAGATGCTCCCCATTCAACCCGATGGAGCTTGAGAGGTCCTGCAAAGAAGAACGGGAGAAATTGTCTCAAAAAATTGTTGTGCTAAGCTTGTAGCATCATACTCAAAAAGACTTGAGGCTGTAATTGGTGCCAAGGGTGCTTAAACAAAGCATTGAGACAAGGGTGTGAATACTTTTGTACATTTGATTTTTTTCATTTTTTAATATTTTTGCAAATATTTCAAACAAACTTCTTTCACAATGTCATTATGGGGTATTGTTTGTAGAATTTAAAGGAAAATTATGAATTTAATCCCTTTTGGAATAAAGCTATAACATAACAAAAGGTGGAAAAAGTGAAACGCTGTGAATACTTTCTGGATGCATTGGTCATTCATTTTCACACAAAAAAACAAGCAAAATGAAAATGTCAGAATGAGGCATTTTATGTATTGACATTCAGCAAGCATGTATCAACAACAAACCCTTCTTGTCTTTTTTGTGAGAGCAAAGACATTACTTCAGGTTTACTGTTTTAAAGCAGCCAGTGCTTTTGCTATAATTTAAATGGATTTTGTCTTCCTGAGAAAATCCATAAATAAGTATTCCTGATTAGGTTGTAATTGCTTCTTCTAAAATGACCAGTAGAAAGCATTCGCTTGAGTGATTTTAGCAAAAACACATTTTATCCAGTCTCAGAAAAGATGTACTTGTAGACATCATCATAATTCATATGGAGGGATACTAAAAGGTGCTTTATAGTGTTCTCAGCGTGCTTAATTGACATTTGATACCAGCACATGACAAATTAGGCATGAACAACATCTGTCCTCTCTTCCCCTGCTTTAATCTTAAAAAAGAAGCACTTCAAGTCAACATGAAATAGAAGCTGCAATAGCCTTTTCTTCTATATGACATACAGGGGTTGGACAATGAAACTAAAACACTTGCCAATAAAGTGTTGGAGGTTTCATATGCGCGGCCTGGTGGCCATTCTTCACTGACTTTAAATTCCATCAGTAAGAGCAGAGTGTGAAGGTTGAATTAGCAGAGCACAGCTACATAAAATATTGTAATCCACAAAACATAATGGGAGACATATCAGTTCAAAATAGGACATTGTTGGTGTGCGTCACGCTGGTTTATCTGTGACTAGGACAGCAAGTCTGCTGGATCTGAATCCTACCTCGCCCCCCCGATGGATCTCATGTATGCCCAATTTAATGCAAACCTCGACTCTCCTGTTTCCCCAAAACTGTTAGTTGGGAGCTCCACAGAGTTAATATTCATGTTCGAGCTGCTATAGCCAAAGCTTTGGTTACTCGTTCCAATTCCAAATGTCAGTTTCATTGTGGATGATGTGAAACGTGTTGTTCTCTGATAAGTCAAACATCTGGGAGAGTTACGGTATGGAGAAGCTGCAAAGAGGCTTAAAGGGGTGGTTCCGTGTTTTTTTTTCTAGGCTTGGTTGTGTTTATGGGGCGCAATATAACATGTCTTAATACTTCTTCTTTTTTTAAATGCCGTTTTTTTCTTATATTTGACCTTTATTCCACACCGCTGTCTCCCCTGTCCTTTGAACAACGTGTTTGCTTCCTGCTTCTATGAAGTCCATCCCTCCGAAAAACGCAATGGTCTTAGATTGGTTAGATGGCCAAATGTAGTTTCATGTATTTTTATTGGCTGAAGTGCCAAGCACATGTTGTCCGGAAACGCCACGCCCCTTACCATTACGGGCAGAAGTCACATCTGGGGCAGTGTTATGTTAATATCAAGGGTTTATGATGTCACCAACCCAGGAAGAAGCTTGTTGTAGTCCAAACCGGACGTTTTTGTAGACCATAAACTGCCATAAGTTTAAAAGACAATATCTCTGTTTGCATTGAACTTTCAGTGCTGTAACTTTGCATATACTGTTTAGGCTCAAGCAGCAACATTACACAACAACAAAGTTAAAAAATTGAAATCACATGCAACCACCCCTTTAACACCCAGACTGTTGTGTGCCCAGAGTGAAGCACAAGGGTGTGTCAGTGATGATTTGGGCTGCAATATCATGGTATTTCAAACTATGTTTGATGGGCGAGTCACTTCCATCGACTACCGAACCAATCTGAAGGACCGTGTGCACCGAATGGTTCAAACATTGTCCCCTGAAGGGGGTGCCGTGTATCAGCACGGTAATTCACCAGTACACACAGCAAGACTTGTGACAGGATGGTTTGATGAACACGAAAGTGAAGTTGAACAACCTGCACAGTCACCAGATCTAAATATTTTTGAGGCACTTTGGGGTATCTTTCAGGAGCAAGCAATGGCATAGTGATCGGGCCCCTGTTCTGGAAGAGGAATGGCTCACAATCCCTCGGGCCACCGTGGAGGACTTGTAGTTGTATCTGTCATTCCCAAGACAGACTGATGCTGTATTGGCCGCAAAAGGAGGCCCTACACCATACTAATTACTTATTGTGTTCTAAATCCAGGTGTTTCAGTTTTTTATATCCTGTATATCCGAGTTAAGAAGCTTCTCAAACAAGAAAAATGTGGGACTTAATTTTGTCCATCGCGAGTGGTTGGATGGTTGTGGTTTGCTGTTGCTGTGATCATATGTGAGTGACAGGTTTTCCCAACCTCACATTATAAATAATTTATAATAAATACCGCAATTTAAAAAAAAAAAAAAAATTCCATTAAAAAAATATATATTGTTCATTTTGACTTTATGTGGACTCTGAAGGTTAAAATGTAACAGATTGAAGAGTTCTAATCATTGGAGTAATAAGTTAATTAATGGCTCTTGTTCAAGCAAAAGCGGCGAGGAGCTGTTTAACAGCAGCAGTGTTCAGATCAGCACATGATAGTTCATCGCTCAGTGCTTTCCTTCTCATCAGCTTTAGAATCTGGTTAAATGGCACTGACGAAGAAACGCTCATCAATCAGCCAGCCCCTGAGCCTTTCTCTCTTAATTCATTTTAATCTTGGACGGAAGCCATCAAAGTCACTCTCTCAAAGGCCTAATGGGCAAACAACTTTGCTAAGATCAGCACAAGACCCTTTTCAAAGGCAGAATGATACTGTTGTTGTAATCAACTGACTGAGAAGAAAAAGAACCACAGAAAGTGTTGATTCTTCATGTGTCTCTTGTCTGTGTTAATACAGGGGAGAGTAGGGTAAGCAGTGAGACTTTTTACTTAAATTATCCTCTAGGCAAGGAGAAATGAGGTAAAACTAATGTGTTTAATTACAGAATGCCTGCTATACAGCTATAAATAAAATGAGAAGAAGTCTATAACACAGACCCAGGGTAAGCTGTGCCATGTCAAGAAGAAAGTTGAATCATTGACATATTCAGTGATTCAGCTTGCTTCTTGACATGGCACAGCTTAACAGTTAACACTTTTGGTTTCTCAGAAGTGGAAGTCTTCATAGCGGTGATGAATGAGAGAGATTTCTTTTGTGTTCAAATTTGCTCAAATAACAGCAGAAAAACTCCACAATACTGTTTTCACAACTTTCAAGAGGGATTGATAATGGCAGCATGAAGAGAGAAATATGCCAATTTTAGCAGCAGATGTAGTTTGTTGAGAGATGGGCACACTGCTAATGCTTAAATGCTAATTCTAAATTCATGGATAATATTTAGCCAAATTATTTATAAGTTGTCAACACAGACAAATTCACTTTCAAAACTAAACGTATACCCTGAGAAACATTCACTGATGTTCGTGGGCTGCATACTAATACATTTGTGAATCCGAACTGTACCAATGCCAGATAAATCACATTCATTCAATGTATTACATTCTGAATTTTGTTTATCATCTCATGTAAGAACATATCAACTTGAGTCTGGCTTTAAAGTATATATATATATTAAATAATGTTTGGTTTCTTCTAGCTGATATATACACATTTACCATGTGGCCTTGAGAGTGTCATTATTCTGTAATTGTATTGAATTGGAAATAGAGTCGTAGATTCACTGCGCCGTTTGGTTTAGGCAGATGTCATTGGTATTTGTGGCTGAAATGCTGCAGACTCTAAATCAAAGACAGAAATCATAAGATTTGAGTTATATATTACAGAAGCGGGACTGCTGAACCCTGGTGTGGGCCTCAGCTCATACACATGTTCAAAGACAAATATCTTCATCAAAAAAGAAGCAGACTAACAGCATGGTATATTAAATCACGTATAGATGAATTATTGCTGGCCGCTGCTGTGATCTATGGCCACAACTGAATTTAAAATGAATAGTTATACAGGCAAGTTGAATGCAATGTGCTTGAGAAGGGAAGTGATGCCTTTGCATATTTCATCAAACTGCAGAACGCTGGTGTTTCTGCTATTACTCAGTTGAACACTGGGAGTCTCTGTAATCTCACTCATGCCTTATAATGCCTACATTCCTTTACTCAGTGTCTGCTTGAGAGTCATTGTGCTCCTTTAAAATTGACAGAGAGAGAGAGAGAGAGAGAGAGAGAGAGAGAGAGAGAGAGAGAGAGAGAGAGAGAGAGAGAGAGAGAGAGAGAGAGAGAGAGAGAGAGAGAGAGAGAGAGAGAGAGAGAGAGAGAGAGAGAGAGAGAGAGAGAGAGAGAGAGAGAGAGAGAGAACATTGTGGCTTTAATTAAATGTATCTATACGTGTTTGTTTCAGCTATTGCTTATATATTTTTACATATTGAGTTGTGAAAATGTACTTGATATTGTGTATCTTAAGTCGATGTAGCATTTGCAGAAACGTGACTGCTTTTGTAAGGAAAGAAATTAAACAAAAATAATATAAAATATAACTAAATGAATAAATATAATATAATACATATAATTGATATAATATAATTAATATATAATAATACAAATAATTCATAAAATAAATAAATAAAATAAAAGCATGACAAAAATGGGCAATTTAGCATTTTTAACAGATTTTTCATGAACCATCTGATATAAAGTGAGTAAGCAAATGGAAGCTTGTCCTATAAAACAACTCATGGGACTCGCAAGGGCAAAAAAATGCTAAACTACAGTTAAATGGTCAGCAAATAACGGCGGTACATTTTATATGCTGCCCTTGAAAACTTTGATTCTAGCATTTAAGGTTTACAATGAATGTGGAGTGTGTGTTTAGTGCAGAATTTATATATATATATATATATATATATATATATATATATATATATATATATATATATATATATATATATATATATATATATATATATGCTATATATATAAAATAAATAATCGGTAGGCCTATATTATTAACATTATTTACTGTGATTATTTTCTCATCCAGTTTTTTGAGCCCCTGTAACCAACATCATGTAGCTAAGGTTTTATTGATTTAAAATATGTCATGAAAATGTGATTATATAGGTGCTGTATACAAGGATTGAAAATAGCTGCCTGAGTGCGTTCCCAAGATGGCCACATATACAAAAGGACATTTTACTATCCCATGAGAGAATTCGTAAATGTACAATTTTATTAGTGTAGGCAGCAGGGTTAGGGGATTATATTTGTTATAGCATAGACCGACTGGTTCGGAGAAGAGAAAAAAACAAACAGACAACAACAACAACAGACCTATAGCTTTGTACTAAGAGCTGCTGTGTAAAACTCTTCAACCACTAATCAGTATACTGTTCTTCATAGTAGAGGCACCGACTAATCGACTAATCGACTAGTCGACCTAAATGCTCTGTCATGACGCTTTAAGCTTGGCGTCGACTAGTCGCTGGCCTATAGAGGGCGCAAAAGGATAAACAATTTCCTGACACGCAGGCTCTGTTTTGAACAGTTAAAAATGACAAATAAAAGCATACTCCGAGAGCTCTCCACAAGACATGTTTGATTATACCATCTGGATGCTCAAAATTGATCGGGAGAATGCACGCTTATGTAAGTTAATCATCGCGCTAAACTGCGTGCTGCATTGCAACTTACACACATAGCCTGATCACGCCGAGATTGTGCACCTTACACAAAACCATTCAGTAGCGCAGAAATGTATTGTCAACACTGTTCTGTGATGTATCAATAAAATAGCTTAGAAACTGAAAAGTTCTAGCATATATTTCTTGATAACTAAAATTTACAGCTTCACTCACTATTAATAGAGAGACGCTGGCAGGTAGAATTAATTCACACACAATCACTAATGCATTCATATACATGTAATCTTTATTGTGCTACTTTATCTGTATCTTATTCAGAACTATGGAGCAGAAATCTGTGAGAAATATAACGATCATAAGACAAAAGAACTGATACAAAAGCTGTTATGCAGTAGGACTAATAACTTTATGGGCAGCGCTGTGTCATATGCCATAACGTTAGCTGTCCTGTGCACAAGTAGAGCTGAGTTCGCGTCTCAGCTCGAGGCTCAGTCTTATTTGTTCATTAATGATGTCATCAGTGACTAGTCGAAGTCGACTTGACTTTCATTACATAAATGTCGACTTCGTTCAACCACTAAGATGTATGTTCTGCTTCCATGATCCTCTTCTGCAGGAATATAATGTTCTCCTTCCTTTTGGTTAAAACACTGACATGAAACCTATCAGGGATGTACCAACTGACTTAAACCCTCTTTAAGAGTTTCATCAGAGATTATCTCGCAAAGTCCTCCTCTTCAGCCAGATGTGTTTCTCCAGGGTTGATCTGTGTCCATTTAATGATTTACAGTTTTCCATCATTTCCTTTGTAAGATCTCCTGCAGTCTTATAAACATTCTGCTCAACGGGACAGACAGTCTCACCAAAAAGCAGCTGAGGTTGCTCCATGAAACACTCTCTTCTCCAGGATCATTGACTTCCATGAACTATGTTTGTCACTGATCATTGTGTTTGCCCTCTTACAGATGAAAAACACCAAACCATGAAGAATTAATTCTTGAACATGTATTTCACTGGTCCTTTCTGATGTTCTTGTTCTTTTGTTTTGCTGAGCAACATGTGACAAAGTTTTTATTTGGGCTTCATCTGTGGAGACAAAGCTTGAGTGCATCCAGATGAGTTCTTTACAGCCTTTTTAAACTCCTTTTTGAAAATAAAAAGGAACCAACAAGTATTTGTGTCTACCTTGATACATGTTAAAGGTATTGCAGTAAGATCACTGAGAGAAGTCAAAATAGCTGAACACATGACGACAGACAACAGGGAGGACAACACAAGCAGACACCCGAACGACTTAGTTAAGTCTCAACATATTTCCTGCTACTTGTCTGGTATTTTTTTGTACAACCATTTGCTGCAACAACATTCAAATCACTTTTCATTTCATACTGGTCTCATCTTGTTGTATAGTTTTTTAAGAATAAAGGCACAATATGTAATTTTCACCACTAGAGGTCGCTCATTCAAAACAGGTGTAGCTTGATGACGCAGAATAATGGGAGTTGTTGTCTTCCCCTCTACACCCAGTGGAAAGAATCTGTCGAGGGACAGAAATCATATTCATGGATGAGGTAATCTAATGTATTAAAGGTTTATTAATGTTTCTGAAGGATGAAGCAGGGTGGGGCTGAAACAAGGCTTCTGCAGCGACCGCTAATGAGAGACAAGCGCGACACATAGCTCGAGAGCAGTGGAGCTTTTATTATGCCACAGACGACCACTTCCGCTTCGTCCAGGTGTCCCAATCACTTCCATGGCCACAGATGTATAAAATCAAGCACTAGCATGCAGACTGCTTCAAACATTTGTGAAAGAAATCGTTCTCAGGAGCTCAATAAATTCAAGCGTGGTACTGTGATAGGTTTTCTCACTAATAAATATTCCGCTGTCAACTGTTAGTGGTATTACAACAAAGTGGAAGCAATTGGGAACAACAGCAGATAGGCCATGTAAAATAACAGAGCGGGTCAGCACATGCTGAGGTGCACAGTGTGCAGAAGTCGCCAACTTTCTGCAGAGTCAATAGCTACAGACCATCAAACTTCATGTGGCCTTCAGATTAGCTCGAGAATAGTGCATAGAGAGCTTCATGGAATGGGTTTCCATGGCCGAGCAGCTACATCCAAGCCTGAGCAGAGACTACGAGCCAGGCCTTCTCGTCCGACATCACTGCCAGATCTCACAAATGCACTTCTAAAAGAATGGTAAAAAAGTCCCATTAACACACTCCTAAACTGTGTGGAAAGCCTTCCCAGAAGAGTTTAAGCTGTTATAGCTACAAAGAGTGGACCAACTCCATATTAAACCCTACAGATTAGAAATGGGATTAAGAATCATTAAAATTCGTGTGCATGTAAAGGCAGACGTCCCAAAACATTTGGCAATAGTGTGTTATAATGCTACTCTGTGCGTTCGGTCAGCGGCTACTACGAGACACTTGATGCACACTGCAGTAAGCTAGATCAGGAGTAGCATGGTAAAACATGGTACTCGTGGTAAATCAAGAAAACAAAAGATTTAAAGTTTTTAAGATTGAAAGATTTGGACCCACTTTATATTAGGCGGCCATAACTACTATGTACTAACATTGTAATCAATAATTTGATACAATGCACTTATTGTGTATATACATGTTTTTACACTGTACTTACATTTAAAAAAATACCTGCATGTAATTACGTCTGTAATTAATTTCTGTAATTACACAGTTGGCACTTCCTCTTACACCTAACCCTACTCTTAAACTTACCCATCCCACCACACCTGTCCCTAACTCTACCCGTATCCCACCTCAATATCAGCAAAGGTGTTTTGCAATACATTTTGAACACAGTAACTACATTGTACTTATTTTTTCGCTGGGAAGATGAATCTGTATTTAAACTGGGTCATCAATGAAGTAGAAATGTGAAATTATTTTTGAATTTGGTGCCTTCTAGACTGAGAAAAGACTTTTGTCTCATGGGGATGAAAGACTACAATTCCCAGAATGCTTCGCTGCCCTGTGAGGCCATTCCCAAAGACACCTACTGAATTACTGTGACTGATTTGGAGAAGACACTACAATTAAAAACTGAACGTGTCTGTTCAATATAATGAGTGAGTCATCGCGCGAGTATCACAGCACTGAGCACTAACTGCAGGAGTGAGATAAATGAGCTGATGAGCTCTCGTGATGACAGCTGAGGTAATCGCGACTACACTCGCGGCATACATTCACAACGCGAGTCCAGTCTGACGCATTTCAGTTCATGCCTTTGCAAGCTTAACTTTCATAGAAATTAATTTGAGAAGTTAAAAGACTTACATTGCTCACCATAGCTCCGTTTAAATGAGTGCCTGTAGCTGCCAGCTGAGCTCTGAGTGTGATCTCCATCCCCCATGCGCAAGTTCAAAACATGTGGAAATGGCTCCCTCTGCTGGCTGTAGTCTTTAGCCTTTGGCCAAACATTCCTCCTATGATGCAAATATCGTCAATTTGCATCATAGGAGGAATTTTTCCAGAAATAAAATGCAATAATCTCTTGTCTCAGGGGGATATGAGGGGGGAAAGCACAATCATTTGAATATACTCCAGGGTTTCTACTGATACAAAGCCTTATGCTAATCGCTGAAGTAACCCTTTATGGCCACCTAATACAAAGTGGGGCCAAAGATTTAAAGACTGTGTTGAGCTATATATGATTTGTTTTCTGTCGATGAATGTATCCTAACAGTTGCTCACCTGTCTAATAAAACACATAATATATTAATGCGTCTTTGGTGTTTCCATGGTTTCTACAAGATAAAACCGTAAATTGAGGTTAACACAGGTATGTTGTCATTCATAGGCGATGGTCCATTTGTGGTTAAACTTTCTTGGAAACATTTGGGATAATGTAAGTACACACGTCAAAAAATATATAAGATTGGTCTAGTGGTTTGTGGATATTTTAATCGAAAAATCTTACATATTGTGCCTTTAAACAACAACAAAAACACTTATTGGTTGCTTTACATGTTGGTCAAATTTCCTCTCCTGACTAAGTGGGTGGCTCGTGACCAGATGAAGTTGCAATGTGGACCAGACCTTGTCGTTTAGTCAAAGGCCTGTCACAAGCTCTGCTCTTTGTGCACAGATACGCTTAGGTTTGTTTCTCAGTCATACAATAAGCTGATTTCACAGGCATTGATGAATGACTGTACCGCACTGATACCGTGGCTGATTTACGGAGGTCTTTAGCAAGGCTGCTTGATTTGTAGCGTGCAAGGGCATTCCACAACAGTAAAGGCGAGCACAAACCTTTCAAAACACTACATTCATGCATTATTTAAGGATAATGTCCAACACCTATCACACAATCTGATGTCCTGACCTCCCATACGCAGGATGCACATTAAACACCAAGGAGCCAAATGTCCCTGCATGGTTGTAATGAATATTCATGTGCCTGCCCATCATGCCCCACCCCCAGGGGTGGGGTGGGACAGGGGAGTGTTAATGAAGGTTGCTGAATGGGCTCAGGAAATATTAAGAGCTCTGATCATTAAGTGAATTTTGGAA
The DNA here is from genome assembly GCF_024679245.1 of Pseudorasbora parva. Taxonomy (NCBI): domain Eukaryota; kingdom Metazoa; phylum Chordata; class Actinopteri; order Cypriniformes; family Gobionidae; genus Pseudorasbora; species Pseudorasbora parva. The sequence goes on along the minus strand of NC_090183.1, from coordinate 34,844,247 downwards.
AGGTGCCACAGTTACAGTGAAAGAGGGTGTGTGTGTGTGTGGTGAGGGACAAAAAGGCAATTAGGAGAGTGTCAGCGTGTGTCATGGTCTTAATAAAACCTTCCCTTCCACATACCTGAGGCAGGCTGTCACTCAGCAGGTGTCCTGTCTCATTTGTTTAATTGCAATCACATTTTAAGCTTACAAACATGCTCAATGTCACGTTCCAAGACAATTCTTTGGGGATTGGACTCTCACACTCTTAAGTTAGAATGTAATGCAGTTTAGTCTTGAGCGGCCATTAGAGTCAGTTCCAATTCCTATTTTTTTTTATTTTATGAAATATTGCATTAATGAATATTTATTATGAATTATTCATCCATGCACATCATTATTTAAACTCATGTGCTCTCGTCATCTTTTCTCTTATGAAGTGTTTTTTGGCTTGAGGGCGCCGTGTCACATGACATAACAGCAATAGCAAATCACAGCCATCCAAAAATCCAAATGAATTCCCGATTGATAAAATCAAGTTCTGCCCTACATTTCTTCTTGTCAGAGAAGCCGCTTCACTTGCGTCTGACTGGTGGAGAGGAGAACGAGTGACGAAGCCAATCAGTATATGGGGATGCAAACATGGGCTTTTAGTATGAATATTTTAGCCTTACTGTTATCTATAAACTAGTGTGCTCCAAAACAATGACAACATTTGCATTTAGAAGATATAAGCCTTCAAATCTAAGGCCCCCGTTTACACGATGAGAAAACACAGATATTTCCCTGCGTTTTGGAATGTCATTTACACATTGTTGTGTGTTGTATGCCTTCTTTTTTGTATGGTTCTGTTATCAGCAATAAAAAAAATAAAATTAAAATAAACATTATTTTCAGAATGTTACATCACTCCGGCGCGCAAGGGTGAGCAATTTCACCATAACTGGATATAGTTTTAACTCCATGACAGTGGGTGGCGCCGGAGAGCCGTCTGTCACCCGTATCCGTTTAAGACGGTGACTAAAACAGGCTTTTATGTTTTTAAAATAATCCATCGATATATCAAAAACAGATCGATCGCCCTTGTGAAACGGATACGCGTCAAAACTACTTTTGATAAAGGATATCATACGGGTTTAAGAGCTGTTAGCAATGTAGCATGCGCTGCTAAGCTAAACCACATTTTTATCCTAGAAAACGATTATTTCTAAAAACTCCGGCCAAAGTGGAGATTTCTGAAAACGCCGGTTATGTGTTGCCGTGTGAACTAGAAGAAACAGGGTTTTAGGTCCTCAAACGTCACATATGTGCCAGAAAACGCTTACGTCATGTTAACCCCCTATTTTAGAGTTTGTTTGATCATGGACGCAGTTAAGGTTGTACTCATTTACACTTTTGTGCACACACCTTTAACTCCACTTCGCTGTCTAACCACACAAAGAAACCTTGCGTCATGTCTGTTGTTTCGAAAGGAACAGGAAGTCGCTAGTGCTATTCGTTGTTGTCGATTTTGAGGTTTCTGATCTTCTCCCTACACTGCCGCCCATAGGTTTGGCATAGTTATGATGGCGTATTTATGCGGGTTGATGTAAACGACAACTTTTTGAAAACGGGAGGGGAGGAAATATTCATTTCTCTACATACCCAGCTGGCCAAAGTCTCTTACTTCCGCAAATTGGATCAATGATTTTGATGACATCACTCTGTACTTCTCATCAGAATTCCTGTCCAATCAAATGCTCTCTAAAAAGAGTCCCACCCCTAGATTATAAACAGATGCTGCGCACACTGTCTTTTCCAGTCCAGAGACACGATAGCACAGAGCAGATCTAGGCACACAGACCACAATTATCGGACCCATTAAAATCCTGCACAGTATATTTTAAATCGATATGGACAAGATTAGCAGGAGGAAACTGCAGCTTTAACAAGCTCAACAGTCGAGCTGTGATAAAAAAAATAAATATGCTATTGGCTATTTTTTAAAAGGGGAAGAGCTGTTCATGTCCCGCCCTGTCTTCCTGTTTCAGTGGAAATTACGTCAACATGTTGAATAATGCGGCGCCTTTCAAGGCACTTCAGTGGGCCTTTAAAGGTATAGTTCACCCCAAACATTTAAATTCTGTCATCATTTACTCACCCTTAAAGGGTTAGTTCACCCAAAAATTTTAATTCTGTCATTAATTACTTGCCTTTATGTCGTTTGACACCCATAAGACCTCCGTTCATCTCCGGAACTAAGATATTTTGAAATCCGATGGCTCAGAAAGGCCTTCATTGACACCAATATAATTTCCTCTCTCAAGATAAAAGGCACTAAAGACGTCGATACAAAATCCATTTCACTACAGCGGCTCTACAATAATTTTATAAAGAAACGAGAATAGTTTTTGTGCGCATAAAAGAACAACTAAGTAACGACATATAGTGATGGGCCGATTTCAAAACAAAAGATTCAAACCCTTATGAATCAGTTTATTGATTCAGGATTCGGATCGCCAATGTCACATGATTTCAGCAGTTTGGCGGTTTGACATGCGAATCAACTTATCGATTCATGATTCGGCAATCATGAATCGATAAGTTGATTCATAACTGTTTGAAGCTTTGTTTTGAAATCGGCCCATCAATATACAAGTTATTTAGTTTTTTTTGCACACAAAAACTATTCTCGTCTGCTAAAAAAATTATTGTAGAACCATGTAGTGAGATGGACTTTGTATCGACCTCTTTAGTGCCTTTTAGGGGTCTTGAGAGAGGAAATGACATTGGTGTCATTGAAGGCCTTTCTGAGCAGACCGTAAAGTCAGAGCCATTGGATTTTAAAGGTCCCGTTCTTCGCAATTCCATCTTTCAAACTTTAGTTAGTGTGTAATGTTGCTGTTAAAGCATAAATAATACCTGTAAAATTATAAAGCTCAAAGTTCAATGCCAAGCGAGATATTTTATTTAACAGAAGTTCCCTTTCAAAGCCTACAGCGAACGGCCGGTTTGGACTACACCGCTGCACTTCCTTCAGGAATGATGTCACTAGAACCGTTGACTAACCCTCCGCCCACAAGAACACGCAAAATAGGGTCAACTGTTTGGTTACTGACATTCTTCGAAATATTTCTGTGCTCAGCAGAAGAAAGAAATTCATACAGGTTTGAAACAACTTGCAGATTAGTAAATGATGAGAGGTTTCATAAGGTTACTTTTATACTGAGTTACTAAAAAAGTAATTGTTACCTGGTTACTTTTTTATGGAAAGTAATATGTTGCATTACTTTTATGTTTCACCTGCGGGCTTGCTTGTTTGTTTAAAAAAAAAAAAAGTTCTAGTTTGGCAAATCCTTGCTACATAATGTAAATTTCTAATAAAAAAAAAAAAAGAAGTTTTGCAGGCATATATAAATATTTGACAACTGAAGCCACAGTCAAGTATCCCAGAGACATAATATGGATTGTTAATGGATATCGATGATTTCTACATTCTTCTACATTTTGCATGGTAAATATTATATTCATAAACAAAAATTTGCCAAATGCATCCCTAAATGTAATTTATTTTTTAAAAGAGATGGAATCGCTGACCAAGTCATTATATAGATGAATTCTTTATATTGTAATGTCCCCACTATGTTTAACAAATTATATGAATCTTGAATTTGTCAATAAGAAAAAGGAAGAAATATTTGTCTTTATTGTTATTATAAATTTTTTTCTTCTTCTTTTTCTTGTTAATCTCGCTGACAATATGTAACTACTGTCCTGTGAAGCTTTGTTGTTGTATGTTGAATTCAATGTTGTGAATCATTTGTTTTGTTAATAAAAAAAAACAAAAAACAAAAAAAAACATTCTGTTTATAAATGCACTGCACATTATTCCGATCATGTCAGTTTTCTCTTATAGGCTACCAGAAACTCTTTCTATTTTGCTTCAAAAACTTCCATCTTCACAAACACAACTAAAAAGGTAATGAAAAAAAAAGATGAAGCAGATAGATGGTGCAGTTCTTCTGGAGGTTCGCTGTGAGATTTGGAATGTGAGATTTAAATGCAACGCGAATCATTATTCATCTCTTTTACAGGTGTGTATCTTCAATTTCTTATGCAGCCTTGTAAAACAAGCTACTGCGGCATTTGTCTTCTTCACAGTTTCGCTTCAGGCTGCCTGTGAGAATCTTTCACTTGGGAGCACATATAGGACTCATCCCGAGTTCACGGTCAGAGCTTCACTTTAATAACCTGCAGAACGGCTCTGGAAAAGTTGCTAATCATTTCATGAAATTTCACTTGATCGTTGTCATTTTTCACCACTTTTTCAATTTATTTTTAGTAGCCTACTTGCTAAGTAATTCATCATCTTTTTGCATGGAGCCTGGAGGCTGAAATCTTCTAAAATTCCTAATACTTTACAATGAAATAGTCGCCATTTATACGTTTTATATTTGCTTGCAAAAGTTGCAATGCACTGATACTTTTTGATATGTGTAATGGGTAACTTCAAAGGATTAAATTCTATTTTAAAATATATATGAAAATTCATTATTTTATTTAGAAATACATTTTTTATTATTTTGTTATAATTACAGTTATTATTATATTCAATGGCTAGGCCTACATGCATCTATCACTCTACTCACATCTTATACTAGGCCTATCAAATCATATCAATATTTCATGTCCATTAATTCTGTTTGGCAAGTAATGATAAAAGCATTAAAGCCCAGTCAGCTGGTCATTACTGCAAAATAAACCCCTTTAGGACAATAAGAGACACCCGGGTCATCACATCGGGGTCCTGATTTGCCTGTTGGGGTTTATTTTGCAATAACCATCAGCTGACTGGACATTATTTCTTACTTAAGAGTTTAGTGGCCGTTTATGACGAACTGCGTGAACCCCTTCAGTCCAGATTTCACAGCTGGTCTCTGAGGGACAAATAATAGTGGTGCAACGGCAAAACAAACTTCATCACCACGAATAGACCGTCAAGAAGAACCCAGTGCACAAGAGAGAACGAAGTAAAAACAGAAAGGGAAAGATAGTGGTAAGATCTCTAGTGTGCTGTGCTAACCTCTGAAAAGAGACAACGTTAGCAAGTAAAGGAAGATCATTATCTCCCTGTCTGGATGACGGAAGTTGATTTTGAAAAGTGCAAAGAAGGCGGCCAGTAATTTGCTAGTGGCAGGAGCCGGAGGGAAACTGTACGGCAGCATCAGCATCAGCACAACCTCCCCCCTCCATCGCTCTTTAAAGGAAATTCATTAATAACCTCTTTCCTGCCTCCTGAAGAGGGACCACAGATGCTAAATGTACCACCCAATGACCAGAAAGAGCAGATATCATCCATCTTCCATCTACACTTTCTAAAGGCCTTGCCAAATCCTGCTGAGGATAAAATTGTACAGTATTTCCTCCACAAGTCTTGATTCAGGAGAGAAAAGTTGATCCAGCAAAAAACAGAGAATAAAATTAAGTTGTTTTGGACAGCTGGGCAAGTTTGTAATCATACTTTGGAGGAACACACACACACACACACACACACACACACACACACACACACACACACACACACACACACACGTTAATTTTTTGGAAAGGTAAAAGGACGCAGGTGATTCATTCTCTGCATTATTAATTATTACTTACTCGATTTTTAGATATGTATATTATATGATATGATAATTTATGAGTAAATGAGCAAATCCAATATTCATTCTTGAAATGCATATACACAAGGCTAAATTATCAATCCAACATTTGTCAATTAATTACTATCCGTGTTTTGGACAAAATTAAATGTATTAAAACCTTATTTATAAATATGAACAACTAATTAACTATATCACATTTTTATTAATCTAAAAGTTGACTCAAAATATTTTTTTAACGGTTTTTATCTTCTTTTTTTTTACAGTATGGCTGATATAAATTATAAATGATATTGCTGAAACACTCAAAAAATGAGATACATTGGATCTTGTCCATCAAGACTTGATAAGCTGGATGAACATTAAGTGTCAACTCAGCCATTTTGTAACACTAGTAAAAGGGCATTAGAAAACAAAAAACAAAAAAAAAAATACTAACAAAACACCATCATGCCTTTGGGTGACCAAGCACTTATTGAGCTGACAGATGCTTCCAGCCACTGCTAGTTGTGTATATCATTCCCAAGAGAAATGGCTCCAGCTGTGCCCTGAGGTGAGTGCATCCACTCAGCTGTCATGTCCAATAGCCATTCTAAAGATCCTATTGCGAGGGAGCAATTACAATGCGCTGGAATACTTGTGCCTTCCTGTAGAGTTGAAAAAAAAGGAAGTCTCTGAGGTGCACTACAGGGCAAGAGGCTTAGAGGAATAGCTCAACCAAAAAAAAAAAAAAAAAAAAAAAAAAAAAAAAAAATTCATCATTTACCCTCACACCGTTCCAAACCCATGACTTATTTTGTAGAATCGAGCACCAAAACCGATCCATTACCATGATTATATTCTATTGAACATGCTGCATCAAAATGCATAACACACCAAGATGGATGTCAATGAGCCTCATGAGAATCATAAATCTGCCTCGACACACCATTCGAACGAATGAATGCACGCGCGCACACACGACCAAATTTGGCGGTTTAACCAGAAGGGAAAACTTTTCTGTGAATAATGACTAAGTTCCTCAAAGAAAAGCTCAATAAAACTTTGAATATAAGCCGTACGGACCTATTTTATAACGCATTTGTACTTTTGGAGTGTTCACGGAAGAAAAACAGAATGAGAGCACAAGAAAAATTAGCTCAGCATTTATTTTACTTTTATGACATAAAGAGTTGTTCTTGTCAAGAAACAAACACAGAACGAGTGAACAATTTAACCCCCCTCCACTTGAAACAGGTGTTTTTATGAATTAAGGGCTGACAATGTAGCGAGTCTTCAGTGAGAACATGCTGAACCTTTGTGTAACACCAATTACAGTACAATGAGCCAGAAAAAGTCAAGGCAGCGACAGTGACAAAAGTCATGCAAAAAAACAAAAAACAAAGTCCACCTAATGTGTGTTACGACAAACTCTGGAGGACGGCATTCCTGCTGGTGATCTGCCCTGAAGTTAAGGAAAGGCTCTGGAATGCAGCCGTGAATGGATTCTATTACAGCATGTGATGCTCGGCCAACAACTTGACAGACTTGAAACCTGGGATCCAAGTACTGGCACTTTCCAATCTAAAAACAACAAAACAGAGTATGGAAGAAAAAATACAGCATATTCTCTTAAATTCCTTAAAAACCAGAGGTTTTTCTTTTATTAAACCTCATTCATAAACCTCAACTCCAAACAACTTTACACATAGGCTAGCCTAATGCACGTATATAAAATTCACTGCATGTATTTCCGTCTACATATGTGTTTTCCAGTGTTAAGGCACGTAACATATTCAATTTTTCTTGCATATATACTAAAGCACTTCAAGCACATACAAAAGTCGCTACGGTAATGGCAAAGTCCAGGTTGCAATAAACATTACAATTTTAACGAGACAAAAATATTGCTCAAAAGCAGCAAATGCTGAACCTGAGCAGTGCAGAAGAGAAACCCAAGAGGCAAAGTACTTGTGTGCTTCATATTAGCTTCATTAGGGTTTTACTATAGTATGCAGACAGTCAGTCATTTTCTCCCAATCGCACCCAGCTTAATACTGCATCGCCCTTTATATGCAACCCTACGTTTATTAAACAGGAAAGTATGATCCGAGGAGCTTTCAAATAAAGCACCCTTGTTTTTTTGGTCCGAGCGCATTCTGTTCACACCATTCATTGTGTAATGAGCACAATAGATCTCATAATCCTCCTGGTAGGCTGTTCATAAATCAGCGGTTTTGATAGCGACCGCCCGAATGAGATCCCGAACGAACAGATTGGCGAGGCCTCGAGGTTATGCGAGCACAGCGTGACAAATCATCTCATAAAAACTATTTTAGCATCTCTCTGGGGACTCTTTGATACGCCACACCCCTGACATTTGCAGAATCGTGCAATATTCTATTGCGGAACAAAAGCATAACCGTCCATGCGCTCGCCGGCTCCGTCCATTACACATATTACAGCTTTAAAATAATGAGAAGTCACACGGTCACAGTCTAGTCCATTAGTTCCCTTAGAACAGACTGATCAAAACGGAAGGTTTCATGAATAGATGCTGGCGGTTCCTGAGGGCTAGCAAGTCACGAGTGGATACAATACACAGCGCTTCCTGTAATTAACAAATAGGACCAGTTTGGGGCCGTTAGGGCACAGATATAGGGATAGCTCCACCACACATGACAATCCTGTCATCATTCACTCACTCTCATGCTTTTCCAAACCCATTGAAATCCATGCAATGAAAGTAAGTGTGATCCAATATTGTTTTGGACAACATTGACTTTTATTGCATGGACAAAAAAAAAAAAAAAGTTAAAAATGTAAAAAGAAAAATCATTTTGTGTTCCACAGAAGACGGTCAGACAGGTTTGAAACAAAATGCGGATGAATAATTGATGGCAGAATTGTCAGTTTGGCTGAAATTTAAGAAAGGAGAAGCAACCCTGAGCTGATTAAAATCTCTAAATGATACGCTGATCAGCCAGATCTACCAGTTACAGTACAACAACTCCAGCGGTCATGTGCTTCTTGTATCTTTGGTCAAGGATCATGTACAGAGGAAACAGCAGAAAAATACAATCATAGCAGAAGATGCATATATGAACCGATAAGGCTGTAAAAGCAAACAGTAAAGTGGCATTATCAGCACATTCTTCTGTTTGCACATGCACTGAATCATATCTTCTAAGGCCGCCTGCCAAGATTCTTTGCTGTCAATAAAGACTTAGTAGCTTTATGCGTCGGCCTGTATTTCCTAAAGCACTTTGCACCATGACTGAATGAATATAACTATATATATATATATATGAAAAGGTGAAATACCCTATCCTGCAGGAAAATGTGAAGAAACAAAAGCAGCAGCAAAAAATGAACAAAAAACATATAACAAATACTTGAGATGGAACCTGCCACAAGCACCATCTGTATATGTATGAAAAGCAGGAAAGTGTTCCGTGATGATGCTCGTGTGCGAGTTACTGATATTTTAATGTCTGGTAGATGTCTAAGAACCTCGATAATGGAATGTGATCGAGTAAAAGTATCAAACATACTCCACCTAACAGCAAAAACATAACATCTCAACAAATGTAGAGTGAATCTCTGCATTCGCTAAAATGGTTACGCTTGTCACCAGACCCCTTGTGCGACGAGGAATTTCGCCAACACGTTACAAATAGGGTACATAAATCATGTAATAATACTTGAACAAACCTTTCTTTGAAATGAACTATTGGTGAATGAACTAATCAAGCTAGCACGAGCTACGACTGGAGTCAGAGCGAGTCATGTGAATAATGGCCACCTTAACTACATGTTTAAACAAGTTTGATAGTCATTTGATTGGCTGCACAAAGTATTTTACCCTAATCTTTAGACTTAAATAAATGCGAGAGAATGACAATTTGACAAACTATTAAACAATGTTCTTAACAAACCGGCAGATGTGAACGTAAAGCAAATGTTGTGAAGGCACTATTATGATTTCAAATCATGCCTGATTAGTTTATTTAAAGTCGGTGGAGGGTTTGGCCCATTACATTCTTTGTAAAAGAAATAACCTGATTTCATTTATCGGAAAGTCTTAAAGGGATAGTTGACCCCAAAATGAAAATTGAATGTTTATCTGCTTACCCCCAGTGCATTCAACCTGTAGGTGTGTTTGTTTCTTCAGTAGAACACAAATGAAGATTTTTAACTTCAACCGTTGCTGTGGGCCAGTCATTTAATGCTTGTGAATGGGTAACAATTCTATGAGAGCAAAAAAAAACATGTTAGACAACATGTACAAAGAGCCCTGTGGGTCATCATGACACATTGATAACTTAAGACACAAAAGAATCAGTTTGTGTGTGAAATTGAGCCGTATTTATATATTTTTTTTTACCTCAAATACAACGCTATATCCACCAGTCTGGAGTGCGCTTCACTTCAGGTAAGGTCAATATGCACGCTCTGGCGTTGTGTACGAGATTCACTTCTGGCGTTGACGTAAACTACACCAGATCACGTATACCGGAAGTGATGTCTTTACACATACACGACACCAGAGTGTGTATATTGACCTTATCGGAAGTGACACGCGCTCCAGGCGTTTGGATATAGTGTTGTATTTGATCACAATCATCAAATCTGATCGTTTTGTGTCTTAAGATATCGATGTGTCATTATGAGCACAATCTTTGTGCATAATCTTTGGGCTCTTTGTGCATGTTGTCTAAGCATGTTTTTTTTGCCATTTACATGCATTATATAATTGGCCCACAGCAACGGTTGGAGTTAAAAATCTCCATTTGTGTTCTACTAAAGAAACAAACACACCTACATATTGGATGCACTGGGGGTAAGCAGATAAACATCACATTTTCACTTTTGGGTGAACTATCCCTTTAAAACATGAACTAACATACTACAACACTAAAAAACTCCAGTCACAGCTAAGAACATTGCTAGTTTTTGATTAGATCATAGCTATTCAAAAGTAAGTATTAGTTCAGGTATTAGTAAATGATTTCTTATGGCAAAGTATTGCCGGAATTTCTTTAGCTACTGACAGTGAAGGGTACCATGAACTCTTAAGAGTGGGATGGGAAATACAAGAGTAGTGCTATCAGTAGTGTCTGATGCTAGAAGAAGAAGGTTCTTTAAAGTGCGCCAGAACATCCAGGTTCAAATAAACAGATTAAGGAATGTGTCTGCACTGCGTCTGCCTCTAGAAACAAACCTCCTCTGCTTTTGAGATGGTTTAGAAAAAAACAAATCCAAAAAGTAAAAAATAAGCATACAGTTTGCATATGCTGGCCACTCTCTCTCTCTCAATAAAAAAACAAACAAACTCTAAACTTTATACATCTAATATATATATATATAATATATGTGTAGTACCAACTTATATCTTCATAAAATGATCATGAATATATAATAACATTTCTTAAAGCTAACGTGCAAATTTCAATCAGCGTAACAGGTAGAAAGCATCATAGAAAAGTTGTTTTGAGCGAATGTTCTTGTAGGCAGCTAGATGACTGGGTGTGATCCACCTCCCCGGCCTGTTTCAGCAGGGACTTTTGGTTTGAATGGTCCTCATCGTCTAGGTTTTGTCCCAAAAAACAACTTCTGGGTGGCGACATGAGCTGCATAGTCTCGCTTTGAGGAAGCAACGGAGTGGAGGTGAGCAACCCAACCCGACAGAGGTCCATCGGGCTCAGCGGGGCCTCCAAGCCTGTGCTATCTAAAATAGTCCTGGAGCCAGGAGTGTCTTTGGAGTATGGCAAAGTGCCTGTAATGGGACTTAAAGGTTCCTTTGCGCAGTGCAAGTTCTCAGGTAGGGGGCCATCTGAGCCCTGTCTGCAGGACTGAGCGTTTTCCTGCATTCTGAAGTTGAGTGTGATTTGGTTGTCAGAGTTCTTTGAGCTTAAAGGTGTGTCCGGCATCTCCATGCTCTTTGATGGGATGGGGTTGGCTATAGCTTTCTCCTTCTGTTCGGTGCCACTCATGTGGGCTTTCTTTACCCTGGGCCTGTAATCTTTCTGGAAAGGCCTGCAGAGAGGGAAAAATGGGATGCGGGAGGCAAACAGTGACCCGAGTGAGCCCAGCTTCATCTGGCTTTGACTCAGGAACAGCCTACGCATGTCCACCGGCAGTTTGTCCAGTTGTCTTCCCACTTGGACAGGGCTTGGGAATAGAGTTCCCTGACAAGCTCTATAACAGTATCTGAAAAATTAACACAGTTAAGAGTTAACAAAGTAAACAAGTATACAGTAACAAAGCACTTACAAATCATTTGCAAAGTATTAGTAAATAGTTAATGGTTTATAAACTGTATATAGTCTTTTAATTTATTTACTACAAAAGGGAGTTCTTTATTCATTGTCACTGTAATTAACAAAGTGTTATTGTTAAATTAGCTCATATGTAAAGAGTTATACAAGTTAAATTAACCATAAATAGTTTTCCTTTAAGATTAGGTCACAGAAAATCAGAAAATGTCATTAAGTACTTTAAGCCAACCTTTATTAGACATTCACTGCATTCATATTCAGTGTTCCTTAAAATTAACACCAAAAAATTAAACACACACTCTGGATTGGACACGTTGGGTTTCCATGTTTTATGGGGGCTATCCATAGAAATGATGATTTTTATACTGTACAAACTGTACATTCTGTCCCCTACCCCTAACTGATGTATTTTAACAATCTTATCTAATGAGTATTTGTATTAATTTCATATTGACACCATTATGTTATTTAATTGTTTAAGTGGTTTTGTTTAGTTTTGGGGATAGGCTTTATGTATGGCATAACATTTGAATAAACTCTAAATACTAATGCAATTAATGTCCAAAAAAAGGTTTGCTTAAAGCACTTAATGACATTTTCAGATATTCTGTGACGTAATCTAAAGTGAGAACTATTAATAAGTTGTTAAAGCATTATCTAACTCTTTATATATGAGCTAATTAAACAATAATAATTAGTTAATTACAGTGACAATGAATGAAGAACTCACTGTTTGTATATGGTCTATTAATGTATTAACTACGAATTATTAATTAACTATAAACTAGTAGTTTGAAAATAACTATTACTGTATACTTAATATATCTGTCATCAGCATAAACACAATTAAACTTAAATGGTTAGCTCAAATAATTTGAATTAGATCAAAATACTAACAACAGGGCATATTTGTGTTGAGAAATACCTGGGAAGAAGAGCGGCAACAGGTGTGACAACACACAGCAGGTAGAATGTAGGATCTCCCAGCAGCCTCTGCATGGTCCAGTATGTGTTGGAAGGAGAGAAACAGGTAGGGCAGGAGGCGTTGTAGCACAGGACTACAGTGAAGAAGAGAGCTATACTGAAGCCAATCGATACCCAGTTCATCCATGTCTGTGAAATAATTAAAGACAATCAAGGCTTAGTTAACCAAGAGCTGCTAAATTGCTTATATATTGTACCGCGACTCAAAATGAGAACCAATCTAAAAACGTTTCATACATTATTCACATTGTTATTAGTGAGGATGAAGAAATGCAAGAACACCGGATCAAATGGGTTTCTGGTTATTTCGATGACACGATTCAGTCTCTACACCATGTACTGCAGATAACAGGAAACATTTTTTGACAAAATTAAAACATGTAGTGTGCATGGTGCTTGGTGTAGCAAGAGTAAAGCTGGTTGTTTCAAATCATGAAATGCATCACGTTACGGAACTAAAAAGCAAAAATCCACATGCAACGACCTTCTGATGAGTACATGGCTTCCACACTGACCTCACCTCAAATGACCTGAAAGGAGTTTCACTCACGCTCTCTAGTACATGTGTTTATTTCCCCAGGCAGCATGTGGAACGATGAACCTGCCAGACCGACTATTGGAAACGTTTACTCTCTACTTGAGCCATTTACTGTGAAGAACGGCCTCTTTCACACCAGAAGCCATCATCGTGTCCGGAAAGACAGTGAAGCTGCAGAGGACATTTTTCACGCACCGAAACTTGTCAGCTAAAAATTTACAGCTCCGGTGTAATGGAAAAAGCTCTAATCCAATTCGCTCTCATAAATCTAAAACAGCGACTCGTGAATAGAGGGGAAAATAGAGGAGAAGCAGGTATGGGCTGCACACATATATAAATGCAGTTCGCAATACACCAGAGGACATGCATCGGTAAAATCAACTATTAGCTTTGGCCACCCTGTGTGTGTCGGCCATGTATACGCCACCGTGGTGAGCGAGAGAGACGAGCACAGCGGGCTGAACTCAGGCTGCCTGCATGGGCTGTCAGGCTGATGTATGGCCCCTGATGGTGCAGTATCTCCCGGTTCAAACCAATCATGGAGGCTCCCTGCATAAATGTCTCTGGCCGTGTCAGCATCATCCTGGTCTTCCTTGCTACGGTGTTCGGCCTCATTTCATACTCAGAAAAAGTAAGAAAAGCCTTGCTTTCTCTTACCCCTCGGACATGTGCGCGGGATGGGTTTTTGATTTCAAAAGCTGAAGCACTTTATCATTTCCAATCCCTCAGGTGGATCGTACACAAGACAAATATATACTCATACATATAGTGGCACCCTAATGGATTGTTTTAGACTAAGTTTAAAGGGATAGTTCAACAAAAAATGAAAATTTGATGTTTATCTGCATCCAAGATGTAGGTGTCTTTGTTTCTTTAGTAGAACACAAACAAAGATTTTTGTGTATTTCTATGAGAGTAAAAAACACACAGACATACAAATCCATATTCAACCCTGTGCCTTGTGGCACATTGATGTCTTAAGACACGAAACAATCGGTTTCTGCGAAAACCCGAACAGTATTTATGGCATTTTTTCACCTCATATCAGATGAATATCATCTAATATTCCCAACCCCATTACTTCCATCCATCCATCCAGATGGATTATACATATACATATATATATATATATATATATATATACACATATACACATATACATATATATATACACATATACATATACATATATATATATATACACATATACATATACATATATATATATATATATATATATATATATATTCCTCATTAGTGCCTGCACAGATAGGTTGAATGAGTTGAATCTATGTAAATATATCTATGAAAAAACACCATAAATACTGTTCGGCTTCTCGCAGAAACCGATTGTTTCATGTCTTAAGACATCAATGTATCATCACGAGCCACAGTGTTTAATATGGATTCGTATGTGCTTTTTACTCTCATAGTGGCTCTCATAGAAAACACCCCATGGATATGCATTATACAAGCAATGGCTGGAGTTAAGTCTTCATTTGTGTTCTACTGAAGAAACAAACAAACCTACATCTTGGATGCCCTGGGGGTAAGCAGATAAACATCACATTTTCCTTTTTGGGTGAACGATCCCTTTAAGCAACAATGACAAATATGAAAATGACAAATTCAGTAAATTCAGTATTAGCTACTGTTTTGCCTATTAAATCAAATGCATTAAAGTTGAGGATCTTTTGAACAAATTAAATAAAAACGGTATGTCCAAAAAAAAAAAAAAAAAAAAAAAAAAAAAAAAAAAAAGTACAATAAAATAAGGCTGGGAAATGTACATCAATATACGAAAAAACAACATTTACCTACTTGCATGCAGGGACTTCGATTCTAACTGACTGCATACCGGTAAACAACCTGTTTCCCAACGTTTTTTCAGTCATGGCACCCTTTTTAACAATTTTAACAATTTTGTGGCACCCCCTCGCATACGTTACACTAGAGGTGTAATGGTACAGATGGCTCACGGGTCGGTTTGTATAACGTTTTAGGTTCACGGTTTCAGTACGGTTCGGTATTTGCTATGTTCAGAGAATAAAGGACTAATAAAAATAAAGAAAATAAGAACAAATAACTTGAATACAAGCAGCAGCACGAATAAATACTATTGAGCAAAGATACTGATAAAATGAACAATGTTTTTCAGGTTTTTTAAAGTAGGTCTAACATTAGCTTTTAGGTAGAGAAATTGAATAAATAATCAAATGTAAAATAACTGCATATTTAACTGTTTAAATTAAAGATTAATCCTTATTAGACTTACACAAGCTATTCAATCAAAAGCAGTGAGTGATGTCCTTATCTTTTCTTTGACATTAAAAAGAGGAAAGTTTGCTGCCCCTTTAAGACCTAATATAGGGATATGCGTCGTCTTTCTGTGAGTGCAGAGACAGATCTACACACAGTGCGCGTGCTCTCATTCGTGTCTTCTGGCGAATATATCCCGGGTGATGACGGCGAAATGACTGGTCATACAGCAGCAATCGCATGCATTAAACGTAGTTTATAAAAAGAGATCGTTTTGCCCGTTTTTCTTTTATTATCGCTGTTGCAGGCCTATCACTGAGGAGCCATATTAAAGATGCGTCATCATCAGATGTGAGATGAACCGCGGTGCAAGTGCGTACTGACACCTTTTAGACGGCACCCCCGCTCATGTCAGACGGCACCCCGGTTGGGAAACGCTGAAATAGACATTGATATGATTGACAACAGACTTCACTACTCTTATCTGCATTCTTGCAAATGATGTTTAGGATTAGAAACAGAATAAACAGGCTTAACCAGAGACACTCAAAAATCTAAACTAGCCAACAACCATCTTTACACTGCAAAAAGTGTACAGAAAAACCATGAAGACTGAGTGAGCTTCAAGGTTTTAGCCACTGGATTACACCATCCAATTACATTTTAGATTTTATTAAAAATCACTTACCCAGGTTTTGGTTTCAATGCCCAAGTGCAGCAAAATGGTGAAGAGTGCCAAGGTGGTGATGGGAGTTCCCCACGTAAACAAATCCACATCAGAGTCAACGTAAGCCTGCAAAAATATGACATTCAGACAACACTGTTACTTACTTGTAGACTTGATTTTAAATATTTTAACATCATAATCTGGATTGCATTTAAAATCCAGCACTTCAATTTTAAATACTGTACTAGAATGTTTGGTAACACTTAAAGCTTTAATGTATAATGCACAAAAGCAGTCATCATAATCTACATTGTAATGCATTCTACCTTTTCATAAATAATTGTAACCAAAATTAAAAATGCATTATAATATTTGCAGATTACTTGTTACATCTGGAATTGGTTGCTTGCAATGTGTTTTAATACATTATACTTTCTAGAGGTGTACCAATGAATAGATAAGCATTATAATTGTGATTACAATTATTCATGAGATCTTACAATGCACACAAGGCGCATTACAAGGAATAATTAATGTTTTACATTTTTTTTTATAATGCATTATAAATAAAGGCTTTAGCATTACCAATCTCAAGCAAGGAGTTGGCATGGACATGTTGGCAAAGGCACTAAATAATCAAAACTTGATTATTTAGTGCATTTGATACACAAAACTTACAAAGTAAGGGATGAAGAAACATATGAGGCTTTGGTAGAAGGCATCAATCATGTTCATCCAGAACATGTAGGGTTTATATTCCTGTAAAAGAAATGGGAGACAATCAGGTGCGGGCAAAAACTATTCCACGATTCCAGACGACTGAGTTTTATTGTAATGTTATTAGATGCTCCACTAATGGAGTCATAGAACGTAAAGAAATGGTTTGTGAATAAATCTAAATAAAGGAAGACCTCTGCAGAGGCATATTGTTAGCAAAGCAGAGGCAACCGCAGCAGTTTAATCTTCCCAGGTTGCACAATTTCAGCACTCTGAGGATGATTAGTGGTTTTTTATAAAATGTTTGCTCTTGCTCGTGCTGTTTTCCCCCTCATGAAACTCGGCACAGAATAAAAGACCCATTTTGAAACGGGTCAGCAAAAAACAATCAAAGCAATAACTGTGGCAACCGTTGCATGGGTAATATACTTCATCTGCTTATAGAGGAACTGCTGATGCTGCAAACCGGGGGCAACTCATGTGTGAATACATGTGGCAAAACGCTGTTCATGGGTTTTTATTTACCATTTACATTACACTTTCAATAGTCTCTTCAGTCGCAATTATAATTCCATTTATGCTATTCACGGATGGTGTAATTATATTCCGGCGGTACCTCTGAGTTCTGTCCATTCATGTAGAGCTGCGGCAACTCCTGCAGGGTTTCTGCTGACACATCTTTGTCCAGGGTGCCGGTGATGAGCTGAGGGAAGGCGGAGAACATCAGGTTGAAGAAGATCAGATACCACTGATCAACCATGGCTGACCCAGAGAACCCACAGTAGAACTGATACCAGAAGATGAGGGCAACAAACATCTAGAGAGAGAAAGAGACAATAGAGGAGAAACAGGGTAAGAAAAAGACAAAAAAGGTCTGCAGCTGTTGCCTCATTACAAGTCATGCATCTTCATTACGTCAGGGACGTTTCTAGGACCTTTCCAAGAATAGATCTTCATTAATCAAAGGTTATATGAAGAACAGACAACAACATTTAAGAGCTCCTTATGAATCTCCTGATATGTTTTCCTCTGTCTCAATTCATGCCGTTCGACCGCGTGACGTCACATGGTCAGAGACCCCTCCCACGACTGTTGATTGACAGCAGTGCCCTGAGCAGGCTCATCACAGTCCGCCATTTTTAATACGCTAGAGAATAATGGCATCTAAGCGATTGTGGTGTTCTGTTCTTGGGTGTAATAATGAACACAGCGGTCATTCTGATGTTCCTAAACCCGAACCGCTGAAGACGCAGTGGCTGAGTTTTGTTTTCGAAGGGAACATTACCCTGATCAATGTCAATGCTTTCATGTTTGCGCCACGCAAATCATTTCTCACCAGAATACTTTATAACCGAGGGTTAGTATAAAGCAGGTTTTGCTAAGAAGCTGCTCCTGAACAAAGATCTGTACCAGCTCTTCGTGTTCCTGCTGCACCTCCAGAAGAAGTAAGTGTAGTTTGAAACGAGTGAACGTTTCACAATGAATGCAGATCAAGTTTACAGGGTAAGTTAAACTATGGCATGCTTTCTATGTATGACATTCTCAATATAATTCATAATCCCACATTTATAATGAACAACGCGTTATGGTTATTGTTTTATTACAAACTGTGTACGCTGGTTTTAAAGTTGACATGGACGTGGTAACACTAAGCTTAATTATGTAGATGATTTATAACGGGTGTCTGATACTGTCGTGTTGTAACAGTAATTACAATGCATAGATAATGTTACGCATCACTGACAAACCGACATTAACAGAAAAAAAAACTTTTGTTTTGGCATTAGCTGTAACATCAATCTGTCAATGAACTAACGTATACATCAGTAAACACATAGCATTTGTATCTCAGTATGCTAACTTTTTCCCTCTACTGTTGTCTAGGCAACGCGCCCACGCGGCCCACAGAACAGAGGGGCGGGGTGAGCCAAGCTCATTATCATTTAAAGCCGTATGCACTCAAATGACTTGGTGAAAACAGAACTGTTTTTGACCAGGTAAAATTAGCATTTTCTTACAATACTAATGAGAATTTTTAATCAAAGTTTTCATTTAGACACTAAAGAATCATATTAACTTGTACAAAAATGGCATTACATGATCCCTTGAAGTATAATAGCTGAAGTACAGGGTATCTGTAAGTTTAAACAGTGATACTTTAAGGCATTAAGATGTTCAGAAAAACTTTATGAATTGTGATTAGGGCTGAGTGGTATAGGGATTTTTATTTTATGTTAGATTTTTAACATTTTAATCATTTTGCAGGATTCACAAACACCCAGTAAACTGTGTACTTGACCGTCAACCCTACAACTAATTTCTTCCTTTTATATCACTTGTAGCACTCATTCTCACATTAATAAAATATTTCTAACATAAAATCAATAATTCATTCCCATATATCCATTTATTAGGTAATTAGCCATGTAATAAGCAGGATATTATACAGCAAGCCGGTCATCATCGCAAAATAAACCTCATTCAGGATGCCACTGATCACCATGTCCGAGTTTATTTTGCAATAGTAATAAGCTTATATATTATCTCCGCCATTTAGTTCTTCAGATCCATTTGCAGTAGATCAATCTATCTATTTAAGATAATTAATCAGGAAATGAGCAAACTTCTGGGTCTCACCGCATTTTTGTAGAAGAAGTAGAGGATCATGTTGGCGAGACGAGAGTAACACCAGTGGCCATGAACCAAGAGCAGCTTCTGCAGGTAACGAAACCGTGGCAGGGCAAAGTCACTGGCCATTACCGCCTATAAACACAAAATGAACAGAACAGTAAATGTTAATAAAGGTTTGACAACATTTATACCCACAATGTCAAATACTTATATATGCAAGTAATCTTTAGCATGATTACAGAGTGGGAAAATGTTTTAAATATACAGTTTCCTTATTCTGATGTTACATGTTTGCCCAATGAATTAAAGTGTTCAAACAAATTCTTATAAAATGGATTTTGATGACATCTGCCTTCAGGCCCAAGATCCATCATGTGAGACACACAAACAAAGTGGCACGGCATCCATACACATTCACAAGACAAAAGATTAACATCAGCCTGGTGAAAAAACACTTGTAAGGATATTTTTGCATAAAAGAATTATGAAAAGCCTTCCTGGCTGTGGAATCTGGTGAAACCGATCCTCCGTCCATCACCCATCTATTCTTTATGATATGTTTTCGACAGCTGCACGCGTCAGGCAGTTAACATGTCATCTATCAGCGTGACAGATACTGCCTTGTCGCTTCTAATGGCATTTGGGATTTTAATCAGTCACAATTGGTCTGACAGCACCATCAGCCATGTTCTCCACCCTCACTGTCATTCTCTCAAAATCAAGAAAGTATAAAAAAAGCAGGTGAGACCAGTTATTACCCTGCTGTGTTTGGTACATTATGTCTATGGGACAGTCATAAAAAAGATTCTCATTAGGGTTGTTTATACTGAATGCTGGCCTCAATGAGATCTCGGAAAAGAAGAGCACTTTGGCACACAGCGGAGAGTGGCGCCTCATTGCGTCCAGATCTTTCTCTGAATTAATTAATCTGGATGAGAGAAGGTGTCAAACATATGAGCTCATGGCGGTTTCACGTCTCTCTTCTCACCTCATCAGGATGTAGATTCTGTAGGCTTGCCACTGAGAACGGGGCTGAGGGGGGTGGGTAAGTGTTTTGTGGGCAAAGTTGAGATTTTCTGAGAAACCAGAATGAGATTTGCTGTTCCCAGAGACGGACAAGTGGAGGGCTCTTTATAAATGAACCGCTGAAGCAGCCATATGCTGCATATTACCGGAAAAAAAAACAGCCTGCTGCCACTGCAATACAGTGCATTTAGGTTAACTGCCGTTAAGAAAAGGCATGGGTCAATAATATATCAGTGGTAGAGACAAGTTAATGATAATGTTCTAAGGCAGTGGTTCTCTACCGGTTCTGCTTCATAAATCAAATGGAAAGTTAATACAGCAGTAAAAAAATATATATATCAAAATATCCTAAATACTGATGTACTGATAGTGACTGATAGTGATACTGATGAATATTGAACTGTGCACTTCACATCACATTCCTGCAGATCTTTTTAACATCTAGCATTTTTTCCAAACTTTAGTGTATTTTGCTATCCTATCCTGAATCACAATATGTAAGCACAACAGTGTTTGTCAGATTTGTCAAACACATAAAATCCCATTACTGGTAGTTATAGTCCTTATTTAGCAACTTAGAAAAAACAAAAATGTATGTAAAAATACTCAATAACACGGTTAACTGCACCTTAACATTTGCATTTAGGGGACCTGCGACTCATAATTGGGTTGTGAACCACCAGTTGAGAACCACTGGTGTAAGGCACCATTTATCAACTCACTTCATATCTTGGCCAAAACATCTTCATAAAACATGAATTATGTATATTCGTTTTTCTGGCGCATTAACTCTGCAGTCCTGCTTTGCGATGCTCATTCCTCTTGTACTCTACACTTAAGGCAGAGCCTAAACTGTACTCACACTGCATGCTCTATATTTAGCAAGAATGCAGTCATCTCCCTGTTCTCTTTCAAACAGCATCACTTCTTTTTAGTTTCTCCTCACCTGCATGCCCTCCTGTCCGGAGATCCCCACCCCTACATCAGCCACTTGGATCATACTAACATCATTAGCTCCGTCACCTAGGATGAATGAGAAAAAGAGAGACAAATAAAGGGGGAGTTAGATGGGTAAAGGATTCATTAATTCCAGTTCACTTTGCACAATGTCAGCCTGCATTAATGCAAACATTGCATCTGCAGCAAAGTGCTCTGCTGGCAGAAATAAACAACATAAATTAAACGCAAAAGAGCCCAGAAGCAAGCTGTGGTTTCTGAAATTAACCACAATGACATTAACAGGGAGACATGACTTTACATCAATGTCACCTTTTACTCACCTTTAGCCTGAAAAATGCTTACTAAGTCAAATTACACATAGAACCAAAGTATAAGGGGATGGTCATGCTAAATCTTGCATTAATCAGGTTAAGCGTGGTGAAGCCTGAGCTGCAAATTCATAATTTCAAATATTTTCAAAAAAATAAAATATTTTGGGGTCTTATTCTATATTAGACTGGATAAACCCAGCCTGATCTGCCGGCAATTTGATTTTACCCTGCAGCTCAGTCTGGAAACCCATACATTCATTTCTACTGCTTGTGTTGCACTTTTGCGGTAACCAATCTCAAACTGGCTTATCCACCTGGCAAGCTATTGGCGGGTTTAACGCTATGACCGATAGCGAAATGATGGGTCGTTGCCCATTGATCACGCCTCTTGTGGTCTGATTGGTTGAAAGACTACCCAATTGCGTACAGAGTCATTCAAACAATGCCAGTCGATCATGCCTCTTGCCTAAACTGTATCAGTTAACAGAAACTGTGACATTTCATAAAAATAACAGAGCAGATTCCCCCGACCAATGTTTAATTTTAAATTCAGCTTCTGGTGATAGCTAGATAAATTCAATATGATACTTTTACGTTTTAAAGCACACAAACTTCAATTAAGCACTATTTAAACTAAGCAAAGCACAGTTAAACTAATAAACTGAAACTTCAAGAAAATGGTACAAATGACACAAATGTTGGCTCAAAGATTTCAGACAATTTTAATGGTTATATAGCTTTAAGCCGTGTTAGCCAGATGTGTTTGTTTGTTAGTTTGAAATTATGAACAAGCACTAATAAAAAATTCAAAGTCAGAACGGCCTGAAGGACTGAATTTTTCAGAATATCTGATCACAGTAAAAACAGTTGATCATGGGTTTAAAATAAAATGATAAAAAAGGCTAGTCATGCAGCTTTGTCAATATATATATATATATATATATATATATATATATTAGTATTAAATTATAATTCAAATAAAGTGTGAACACCACTATTATAAAGATGAAAATAAAGATGTGGCCTTTTTAAAATAAAACAAACAAGAACACAGTTACACAATTATGAACTATATTGACATGTGAATCTTTTTAATGGTGAGGCAGAGTATACACCTAATATATTTCTTAAAAGATGTTTGTCTTGGACCTTTGAATCTACCTCGAGGTGTTTTTTAAAATCATCCTCCGCTGCCCGAGGCATAAGGCGCAGTACTGACTTGACCCCAAGCTATCATCAAAAGCTGACTTTCAAACTATAAAGCTAGCAGGCTTTGAAGTATATAGAAAAGTAAAAGCCCGCTGAGACCGTCAGTCGCCTTTGTCTAAACTGAAACAAACAAGCATGGCAGCCAAATTCAACAAGACCACCTTTATTTGAACTACACCAAACAAAGCAAACATGAGAGAGACATTCTTCGCGTGAGAACCGGCAACATCTGCTGTGAACGTGTCTGTACACCACAAATGCTCGTTCATTAGAGACCAGGCTCTGATTCATTCTCTAATGAAGTCTGTCAATTTCGAAGGCAAAGGAGTTTATTTACAGCACTGCTGAGGGTCGTTTCAGCACTCTCGCTCTCATTTTCATCCAAAATGACAGTGCTCATTCTACGCTCCTTTCTTTTCATGAGGCATAAATTAATTACAAAATCTTTAAGGCAGGGGGTGACCTGAGGTAACGCGCTCTTCCTGCAGGCAGGTGGCTCAGTCTTGATGCACCTTGCATCGCTCTCTCTCTCTTTCTCCCTAAAGCCATCTGGATAATTAGCCAGAGTGCTGCGTAGGCTTGTAAATGTGGCATTCTGCACCGGGGAAAGGACAGACACGTGCTGTCCAGTCACAACTGAAATGTTTACTTGGCAACATTGGGTACCATTAATCTCCAAATTCAACTTGCCAAGCAAAAAGTAACAGAACAACAAAAAGAAACATTAATAAAAAAGAACATCTATGTTACCCATTCTGTGCCTCTTACAAAGAAAGAACCATTTTGCTTTAAGGGACAGTTCAACCAAAAATGATTTTCAAACCCGTATGATTTCCTTTTTTTCTGTTGAACTCAAATGAACATATTTTGTACTGGTCATGCTCTTCCATACAATTAAAGTGAACGGAGACTGAAGCTTTGAAGCTTCAAAAAGAATGCAAACATTTTATAAAAGTTGTCAGATCAGTCCGATGCATCAACCAAATTTTGCACTCATGGCTGGTTAGGATAAAAACTGTTCATAACATAGAAAATATCACGTTGATGTAAAAAAGGGCATGGTGTAATCACAACAAATTGTTCACTGTCATTAAAAAGTTTGGGCTTGGTAATATTTTGTATTGTTTTTTTTTTTTAAAAGAAGTCTATTATGCGCACCAAAGCTGCATTTGATAAAAAATACAGCAAAAACAGTAACATTGAAAAATAATATTACAATTTAACCCCTTAACTTAAGTGAAAATGCACTATCCAAACTTAAATGGCTGTAATTTGGAAAGAAATATGGATAAAATATGGAACTTTGAGACTCCAACGATGTTTGTCAAGACTAGAAAAGGTTAAAATAACGGTTTCCTATTTTGCAATATATTTAAAGCTGCAGTCCGTAACTTTTTGCACTCTAGTGGTTAATAAACAGAACTGCATGCATCTTGCGGAAGAACAGCCGGAGCTACTTCTCTCTATTTATGTCTATGGCGGATCACGCAGGGACTGTGCTCCTCCGCAGTGGTACCATACCAGTCTGGCCTGAAATAGTCCCAATATAAACAATTATTCTAAGTGTACCATAATGATTCAGGGTAAGACAAAAACACGGTTGGGAAAATGGCTTCATGTTGTACATTCGCATTATATAATTTCTGTAAATCTTGAACACAAAAACAGTTACGGACAGCAGCTTTAAAAATGTAATCGATTTCTGTGTAAATTCAGCTTTGGCATTACTCCACTCTTCAGTGTCACATTATCCTTCCAAAATAATTCTAATATGATAATATTTTTTTATTAAAGTTGAAAACAATTGTGCTGCTTACTATTTTTGTGGATGTTTTTTCCCCTCAGGATTATTTGAGAAATAGAATGTTTAAAATAGAAATATTTTGTAACATCATTAATGGGGTTGAAATACACAGCTCTGAAAAACATTTCATAAACTACTTTAATGGTGCTTTTGTGACCTTTCTGGAGCTTTCAAAGCTTCAGTCTCTATTTGATTTATGTAATTGCATGGAAAAGAGTATGGAGACATTTTCTGGGCTTGGAACAACATAAGGGTAAGTAAATGATGGCATCTTCAATTCTGGGTAAGCTATTCCTTTAAATCACCAGCGTTTGTGCTGTGGAACACAATGATGTTTGTTTGTGTGTATTGTCTTAGTTTGCAGTTGTGTGATGTTTTGTTTAGGCACTGTACCATAGCCACCGGTTGTCATCCACATTCCATTGATTGTTTTTTTTAATGCATTTTCCTGTACATTTCTGTTAAAATATCACTTCCATCCCAGAAGAGTCACCAAATATGGAACCTTGAAACTCTGACCTTTTCCGACGATATGCATTTGGTCAAGATTAGAAAAGATTAAGATTATGAAGTAGTTCAAATAAATTGTTTAATATGAAACATGAAACAGCCCACTAGGGGAAGAGCCTGCTAGAAGAAATTTAAGCACTGTTTCCATGGAAACACAATGTCCGCTTTCACAGGATGAATTTTTTAGTTTGTAAGCTTTCGAATGATACCTAATTTATGATGATTAATAAAATATAGGTTATGAAAAAAGTCAATTAAAATAAGAGCGCTAAGCATCCCACCTGTGGGACGGTGACGGTTAAAAGAAAGTCCTGGCTAATTCAAGCTTTATAATAGCAGTAGTTATAGCTCTGTTTTTGAAGTCCATAAAATGCAGCTGTCTGTCAAATAACATGCTTCACACGGCTCTGGGTGGCTAATAAAGCCCTTCTGAAGCTAACTGATGTTTTTGTGTAAGAAAATATCCATATTTAAAACTTTATAAAAGTAAAGTTCCGGCCGATCTCCTTCCATTGTAAGCCGTGGTGGTTAAGTGTTTTTCAGTCACAAGATAGCGCCAGGGCGTCAACGACAGCAGAGTCTAGCGATAAGCATATAAGTAGTACCAGTCAAGATAACTCGTAGTACTCGGATGAGCAGTGTGTTATTCAACTTTGGCAGTTGTTATCTGGGAATAACATACCGCTGGAATGCGCAATTGACCAATCAGAATCCAGTATTTCACAGAGCCGTGTAATATACCGTTAAAAACCCACTTGAGATGAAGCAGTTGCAAAAAACACTAGACAGGAGAGAATCGTAAAAGTGACCAATACAATCCTTAACTTACCTATTGCCAAAGTCATGACCTTGAGCTTGTTGCGCACCAACTTGACCACCATGCTCTTCTGCAGGGGCGTCGAGCGACAGCATAGAACGGACCGGCAACTTCGAGCCACCGCCAGGAACTTGTCCTCCAAACTCTTGTCCAGTGCGTAGGCCAAGGTCCGTCCGTCGATCACCAGCCCTAGCCGATGCACCAGGAATGGGCTGGAGTGGCCAGAGGAAGCCGGCGAACACACTGGAGAAGAGAAATGGATGCCAGCATAGTCTCTATCTGGTCGAGGGTTGCAAAGGAACTTGGCCTGAATGTAGTGTAGACTGTTCTCCAACAATACAGCACAGGTCTCCTGGTAAGAGTCCACATTCAGACACAATGAAGATCTCAAAAGGGTAACACAACATCTAACAAACAGATAACTTTACAAAAAAAGATGACTCTGCTAAGAAATGCAACTTACAATTATGACAGAAATCATATAGGCCTAACAAATGTATTGTACCAAATCAACCATAATCAAAAAAGAAAATGTTTACATTGTTCCAAACCTGTATGGAGTGACTTTCTTCTGTGAAACCAAAAAAAAAACCTTCTTTTTTTTACTTTAATGGTAATCCAAACTGTTTGATTACCATTATTCTTCATTCTTTTGTGTTCCACTGATGAAAGAATGTCATACAGGTTTGAAACCATATGAGGGTGAGTAAAAGATGACAACATTTTTCATTTTTGGGTGGACTGTCCCTTTAAGCATGGAGAAAGTTATGACTAATGCAATGAGTCTGTGATTAAGACATTCCTACAGTATATGACAACTCTTTGCCTGTGTGTTTTTTCAAAACAAAACTCATGTATGAGTCACGTGTTCTCTAAGAAGACAAAATTAACCATCACGAGAGCTCATTCAAGTCAGTCCAGCTGCTGTTGACCTGCCCACATTGACACTATATGAGAACTGAACAGAGCTGGAAGACGACATTGTTTTCCCCAGAACGACTTTACAGCCGAATCATTTTATTTTCATTTTAACACTGAACCTGGTTTGAAACTATCTGGATTGTAAAAAGCACTATATAAATAAAGCTGACATGACTTGTGTGGTGGGAAAACATCAACAGTCTAATAGTGGACAAAGTCATGCAGGAGAATATGGATATACTTTGGTACATGGGTGTTTTTTCAACTATAGACACTTTTTGCCCTTTAGGTCTAGAGGACAAATTATGAACATTTTAAAGTTTACAAAATGTGTCTACTAACAACATCCAACAGTGAATAATTACCATATGAATCAAAGAAAAATTCTGTTATTTTTCTGAATTAACAAATCCTATTTTTTTATGCATTTTGCTCATGATATTATGTTGAAGAAATTGCATTTTATGGAATAAAATAGCCATTTTTTATCTAACATAGGTTAATTTTATAGATAATAGTGTTAGTATCTAAAATAAATAAAAATATACAAAATATATTTTAATTAGTATTTGACTATTGGTATGGTAGCCTTGACAAGTCAGACCCACATCAAGATGTTTGGTCTGGAAACTCACCATAGACAGGACTCAATCTGAGGGGCGGGATAAACGGTTGTCTTTCAAACTCCCTCTGCACGCGATAGGATAGCGCTACAACCAACCAGAGCAACGAAGGTGAAGCAGAGCTCGTTGGTAGATTAAACTTTCGCCATATCCGGTCAGCAACAAATCTCAGAACACATCTTCCCTTTTTACGAATGACTTCAGTGCCGTTCTTTGTTCTTTTCTCAGAGAAAAGCTTAACTCCAAGTCTTCCAGAGTCGCGGTCAAAGCTGATTATAAAGACTTATAAAGATTATAAAGACGTTCGCCAGCTTCTGTGTTTACTAGAAGCACACAAGCGCAACTCGGCCGTCATTATGTTAAGCCCTGCCCACCAACTCTATACACGATGTGATTGGCCTGACCAGAGTTTGGTTTTTACAGCTTAGACGTGCATTGAGAGTTGCTAGACGACACTCGCGGCAGATTAGATTTGCTTCCGCAAGGGTGCGTCTAGATTTCTAGGCTACCGGTATGGATTTTTGATTGTGGAAAAAGATATCCTAGAGAGCACGGTGGCTGATATAAAGACAATATGTGATACTACCTTTAAACGAAAAAGTGTGAAAAATCACATGCTCCAATTAAATTTATATTTCACAAATTATTTACTAAATTAGAAATAAATTATTTGAAAATGAACCAATATAAACAAAAAACCCAATTCTAAAATCTTAATATATATTATTGTTTGCAAATAAAGATTTTGTTACAAGCATGACTAAAAAGAAAGCAAACACTGTAACTAACAGTGTACTCTTAAATACGGTAAATAAAGAAATAGCACTACGTCCACTAGAGGGCGCCTATTTAAAACAAAGGCGTAGTTTGATGATGCCAAGTTTGAGCGCAGCATCTTGGGACATGTGGTCTACACCTTACAGCCGGTGGAAAATAGGACTCGGGCAGAAATCATGTTCATGGACGCGATTATTAACATTACTGTAGTATGAAGCAGAGCAGGACCAAGTGGTGAGGAGCCAAGCACGGCCGCTGTAGCGATTGTTAATGAGATGAACAACACACGGCTCGCGAGCAGCAGGACTTTTATTATGATGGGACACAGTCACCGGCGCCATTTCCGCTTTTCTGGTCATGAGTATGAGGTAACGCAGCTCTGTTTATCATATTAGATACATTTAAGTGTATTTAAAATTATGTTATGACGTTACCCTGTGTGTTAGCTCAGCAGCTGCTGTGACATGTTCACACTGCCAAGAGTAAAGCGCTTCTGCAGAATAAAACCGAGGGTAACGAAGATATGATGCAATTGAGAGGCGACTCCCTCAGACGTCCCGTCTCCTTAGTTAAAATAGTAATTTTCTCACAATTTACAATAGCTGGAAACGTTTAGGATATTAAGTACTCAACTGAACAAAACGCATAACACTGGCCTAGTGGTTTTTGGGTATTTTACTGCAAAAACACTACATAGTGTACCTTTAAATATCCATTATATCCATCATTTATTAGACAGAACAGTTAAACAAAGACAGCGCTGATCTACTTGCGCTTTTTATTTTTACATTTCAATTTTTTGCATACTTAAAGTTTACAAAAAGACATTTGACCTTCAAATAAAGTAATTTTTGAGAAAAGCAATACAATTGTATAGCAATAAAAACAAACAAATATATAAATGAATAACTAGCCCCTGGGAGATTAAAGTGCACATAGTGGAATAAACACCCATATGGAATAGATGAGTGGAGAAAAAATAAATAAAATAAAAATACAATAGTGGTAGAAATGGAACTATGGTTTGTTTTTTCAACTGGCAGAATCAGGGCTATAGGTTATGGGCAATACCTTCAGACATTTCTCTCATTCCTGGTAGCAAAAAGGCAAAGCGAGAACAATAATCAAATCAGAGAATGAATAATTAAATACAAGATCAAACATAAACTTCTCTTGAGATAAAATAGAATTATAAAAAGACTTTCAACCCCTAGTGAGAACTGATAGTAAA
This sequence comes from Pseudorasbora parva, assembly GCF_024679245.1. Lineage (NCBI taxonomy): Eukaryota > Metazoa > Chordata > Actinopteri > Cypriniformes > Gobionidae > Pseudorasbora > Pseudorasbora parva. The sequence goes on along the minus strand of NC_090183.1, from coordinate 34,814,390 downwards.
CATTGCAGGAATAGTTGCAGGCGGTACTGGGCAGCGTTCCTAAAATTTGTCAGCTGTAGTGGGCAGTCAGAGTAGTTGGACTTTTCCATAAATTAATTATTTCGAACATTTAAAATTTCAATGAATCAGTTCACAAATATTAATTTAGTGATTCTCTGAAGTCAAAACAGATGTCCTTTTGTGGCCCTCAACTTTTATATTTTTGAGAGATATGGATTCTGATTAAACGCTTAACTAAAGAAATACTCAACAGATGCGAGAGTAGGGCCCATAAGAAGAGACGTTGGGTGTACCTGTGAGTCAGCATTAAGAGTGATTATCTCCTCCTCTGGGTCCAGTAGTTTGCAGGCGTAAGCAATGTTGATGGCTGTCTCTTGTTTATCTCCTGTCAGAACCCAGATCTGAAGGCCAGCTTTTCTCAGAGAGGCGATAGTCTCAGGGACCCCATCCTGAAGCCGGTCCTCAATCCCTGTTGCTCCTATAGAAAAAGGCGGAAAGAAAGGTTTTATGCATATAGCTACTTGTGTATGGCACTAACTAACTTGTGTTTTGAACAAGCGGCAACCTTCCGGCCTCTCTCTGAATCCAACACGGAAGAGCCTAAACTAAAGAAAACCTACGGGGGTCATCACGGACACTTAAGCCGCGTTTCCACCGCTGGAACTTTACCCAGGAACCAGGAACTTTGGGGTGGTACTCAGTGTGTTTTGACCGCAGGAACCAGGGTCTAAATGAAGTTCCGGGTAAATATTTCCCCCTCCAAACGGTCCTGCTCGCGAGGTAGTACTTTTTCAAAGTTCAGGAACTTTCGAGGGCGGGACTTGGACGCTGATCATGCTGATTGGTTTAGCTCACGCAGCATTTTATTTCAACCGTCATTTTTAAAAGTCTTTTGCAAGGTTTGTTCTGCGTTCAGTAAATATCAGTCTTGCTCTCTGTCTGGCGCGCGTTCGTCTCAGCCATCTCACGTTCAATATCCGTAGCCGATAATAAGCAAAAGTGATTACTGGCCGTCACTGACTTGGAGGAGCAGTCGCGCGCAGTCCTACATCACCGGACTAATTTGACTAATCTTCACGGAACTTTAGATCGCGGTGGAAACGCACAGTTTCAGGTCTGGGGGGAGAAAAGTTCCTGTAAAAAAAAGTTCCTGGTACAAATTGTTCCGGTAATTTTGGTGGAAACGGGGCTTTAGTCCATTGTTTTATAGTCTACTATGGTTTTGAATCCTGAGATGTGCCTTAACATTGGGTGTGAATTAGGAACTATTAGTATTTTTACCTAGAAGTTGGAGGTTGGTCTCTAGTCGTAATGCAGACTCAAATAGCAGCTCCTCCCTCTTCTGTATGGCTGTCTCGGCCTCCAGGTGGCACTGTAGCCAACTGGCATACTCCTCTTTACTGAGAACCTGGACCAAACAAAAACTATCATCACATCACTGATAGAGGTGTAACATCAGCTCAATGATGTTTTATAAATATAATTTGCATTAAACAAGTCTGGATAACAGAGGTTGCCAAACTGTAGCACTGTATAAAAATAAAAAAACAATTTGAAGAGAAAAAAGAGAGACAAGGACGCAATAAGGTACTCTGGCTGCTGGCTAAAAAAACAAACAGGTGGGAAAAAATAAATAAAACTAGCACAATAAGAGGATTGTTAAACTTTAAGCAGCTTCATTTATGTATGATTTCACACTTAATTGTGTGAAAAATAATTGTACACAAGCTGTTCAAAGCTTTCCTTCTGTTGAACTATTTAGCAACAGTGAAGCATGCCAGAAAAAAATGGTCATACTTTTATTAAAACATAGGAAGTGTCAAAACTTAGCAGGGAATTAGTGACTAAGAAATGGAGAGAAAGAAGTTACATGTTTTGTTGGTCAAAAGTCTATGACAGCAAAAATCTGTAGGTACTCGGGAGAATGTGAAAGCAATGAAAAATGTTGGGGGACAAAAACAACAATACATCTTATCACATCATCACATCACATCACAATCAGACTCTCACAAAGAGCTCAAGAAACAAGTCAGAGAAGAGAGTAAGAGCATATAGTACAATCCATGAGATAAGAAGAGAACAAAAGATGAGAGAAAGGGTTGTTGATCTGTTCGCACTTTGGGAAACAGCATGCATGAACGCGTTGGTCTATGTGGTTTACAGGGACTCTCCATAGGCGTAATGGTTTTTATACTGTACAAACCGTATTTTCTATCCCCTTACACTGCCCCTACCCCTAAACCTACCCATCACAGGAAACATTCTGCATTTTTACTTTCTCAAAAAAACATCATATAGTATGTTTTTAAAGCTATTTGAAATATGAGGACATTTGAAATGTCCTCAAAGACCACATTTATAGTGTAATACCCATGTAGTTATACAAATGTGTCCTCATAAACCACATAAACAGGCTCTCTCTCACACACACACACACACACACACACACACACACACACACACACACACACACACACACACACACACACACACACACACACACACACACACACACACACACACACACACACACACACACACACACACACACACACACACACACACACACACACACACACACACACACACACACACACACACACACAAATATGCCCAAATTAAGGTAATTCAAAAGTATATATTTCATTAACCACTGATTCACATATTCTCATTTAGTAGATTTTATGTACATCAAATGCATTATGTTTTTTGTGTGTGTTTTGTATATAATTAATTGTTCTTTAAATGCAATTATCTAATTATTAATAAGAGTCAGTGTTACCTTTTTGGCAATACACAGCGTTCTGAGGCCATCTGCAGCATAAAGATTTAAGTAGTTTTGAGTTTTATACAAAAATTTCCTTTGTTGCTTTCCTTTGCAATCATCTGCAAAACAAAAACAAAGAAAAACAAAAAAAGAGAATTAGGCAATTCATCAGAATATTCTAACATTTAGAGTACAATTTATTGAACTAATAATTCTAGGTTGGTTCTCTTTGTTGCCATTGGCTTCCTCAACAAGTGTTTTGACAGAATGCTCCATAGTCAGATTATCCGGTCAACCTGAGGTTTTATCGCTCCTACGTTATTGCTCAGTGCATTGCCTCCTGGCAGGAAGAGCAGAACAAACTGTTTGGGATGAACACTTCCCAATATGGAGGACTGTCAGCCAAGACGAGGGGGTGAGTGCCAAACCTCACATTTTCACCGAATGATTCATCACCACCCCTGCAACTGTGGGACGAATGGACCTGTTTTTCCAGAGACTGATGCACTCACTATTATATGCATTGGGTATTAAAATGCTTTTAATTCTATAGATAGACTAAATCCCCATAGCATGCCCTTACATGAACCTCCAAAGAATGAAAAGAAAAAACGAAATCAATGTCATCAAAATAAGCCACAGTGTTGAAAGGCGAAATTTTAACTAGTGACATAAATGGAGTGGTATCACAAAACAAAGAGTGTGGACAACCTATGAAACTAAGTTTAAATGTTTCATGAACTGGCTTTTTTAATATTTGTATACTGTCGTCTGAGGTCAACTAATGACGTTTGTGTGGTTTTTACATTTAAAAAAATCATAACTAATAAGTGATAGGGTATTTTCTACACTGGTTTTGAGGCTTTGATGGGCGTGCTGCACTGGAGACTTTGAAGTAAACGCCCATGGCTAGGATTGGATAAGATTTGGATATATGAACTTCAGCTCCTCTGTCAGTTCAGTTCACATGAGGGAGGGATTGTTTTGAAAGCGGCAACCGGAATGATTCTCTCGATCACAGGGCTTGTTTCTTTTTTCTCATCCACCCGCGATTGATTGGAATATTATTTTTGTATTACTTGGCCCACCAGATCGGTGGATATAAGCACGAACCACCCGCACACACGCATGCCCGCACGTTTTGGTAGTGCGTCTGGAAAACACATATCCCCGGGACTACTATTACATATAAAATTACTCACATAAGTGTGTTGCACCATTTCTGTCAGATCCAATATAGAAGGCACAGCATTGTGTTTTAATCTCAATGTCTGCAAATCCAGCTCGACCTGACACTTGTTTACAAACGATTCCGCAGTGAAATGAAGCAAACACGCATACAATGTCTTCCCCACGTGAGCTGGATCTTCATTAAAAATAAATGAAGTATCACACATTCCTAATATTATGATCTGAAGGAAGCTTATGCAGCGACTGTTCTTCCACAATATCTAGCTAGCTTCTTCGGCATGCTTATTGCTACTGGCTAACAAGATCCGAACAGCTCCATGAGTCGTTGGGCGGGGCTACTGAATTAGACGTGCTTATGATTCTGTAGAGGCGGTGTTTAGCAACAGATGACGTCAAGATGCGAACACGATCGTTTGATTGGCCTGGTGTCTATGAAAGCTTTTCTTTGACAAATAATTATGTTGAGCTCTGAAACTTACAGGATATTCTTATATTACCATGACCTTTTCTATATCAAAAGCTCAAAGGAAAGTTGATTTCTCAATTCATCACCCCTTTAATACTTTAATACAGTATAAGCAAAAGTAAGTGATGCTTCCAAGCACTATTAAATGACATTAAGTGTTTCTCCAAACACTCCTGCAGATGTTAACACATTGGACTTTCAAAACTAACAAAAAAACAAAAAACAAAAAAAAACTAATCTTCACCTTTAAAAAAAGCACCTTTAAAAAGCTTTACCTAAAACTTAATAAAAATAAATTAATAAAAACTAAAAGAAAACCGACCCCAAAAACTAAAGACAGTAAAACCTAAAAAAAAAAAAAAAAAAAAAAAAAAAAAAAAACATCAAATACGCAACAAAATAATACAATACGCCACCAAAACAAAAACTAAACAGCAACAACACATGACTAGACCTGGCTGCCATGACGGATTGTATAATAACTAACAGCTTTAGTCTGGAAATTTAACCAGAGAGAAGGTTACTCACTAAAATAAAAATTATGCACCAGTTTCACATTACTGAAAGACGGAAATTACTGCCATTCCCACAGCAAAACATGTTGTCCTTTCCAACATTCAGAAACATTGTCTATGCACTTCATTTTAACATGTTACATAATGACTGGATGCACACAGGCACTTTTCCCCCCCAAATCTTTATGGCTGCATGGTCAAAATGGCGTTATGTCAATGAAGGAATAACTTGGTAATAACTCAGTCACAACTATTTACTGGTCAAAACCTTGAAAGCTGTGTGGCCTTGTCTCTTTAGATGAACATGGCAAATGTCCCACTGCTTCTGAAAGAAACTATTGTCCTTTTAAGTTGGTCCACTGTGCTAATTGGAAGCCCACGCCCAGAGGTGAACAATGGTTCTGGATTCAAAAGTACAGGAAAATACACTGAGCACGTGTCTGGGTGCATGAAATCATCCACAGTCTGTAGTGAGGCACAGTCTGGGTGTGTGTTTGCAGTCTCATGCTAACTAACCCCAACATACACTAATAAACCTGGGTCTCTAAAGACATTTCTAGACTGTCAACTAAACACATGGCAGAAAGAGAAAATAAGAGGAAACTACTAATGGTTCATATAATGGTTAAAGTCAGCACTATCGAAATTTTCAATAAAACATGCAACAAAAACGTGTTCAGTGTTACAATTAAAGTCACAATAAAAATGACCAAAGCTTTTCTTCCATATTTTTTTTAAAAGAAAAGAAAAATGTAGGCAAGGTTGATGGTTCTATCCATTGGTTGTCAACTGGATTTTGAGATGTGAGCACTGCACTCAAAAAAGAATGCGAGCTAGTAGTTTAAGTGGACTAAATGCACAGAGAAGTCTGGGATACATCACCAGGGAGTCTGTCGTTATCACTAAGATCGAGTTATGACATTTTGATTATACAAGATAAAAATAATGACATAAAACAGAAACATACATGGATGAATCGCTCACAATAAAATCACTCTGCTTTTTTAGTTATATTTTATTTTGATAATCCACTTTAGACATTCTACTTACTGCAAGTAACTACTGGAACTACATATCAGCTAACTCGTATTACAGACAGCATTAGTAGACTGTTAGGTTAGGGTTGGGTGTTAGGGTTCTGGTTAGTAGAATAGTCAGCAGAATGTCTGTCTGGAGAACATCAAAATATAGTGTTAGCAAATATTAAGCAGACCGTCTACTAACACTTTAATGACAGGTAGTTGACATGTTTCTTATAGTTAGTATAATGTCTAAAGTGTACTATTTAAATAAAGTACATTTAAATAAAAGGACATTTAAATATCCTCGAAACAAGATACATTTACTTTAGAAGCAAAACTGAATTTATTAAAGTTCCCCGTTAATCAATAATTGTACCCCCTAAAACTCTTCTGTGATAGAAAAAACATTTAAATCTGTCATTCTGGCAGTGATTCTTTTTTTATTCATGTCTTAAAATAGCTTGAAAATGTAACCACACCCTTGCTTCATTTATATTCAAATGATCCCCGCCTCCATTCACTCACACAGGCTCGTCTACAAGTCAATGTATCAGAAAGGTAATGCGTTATATGCGTCGCTCTTTACAACATCGACTACACAACAGTAATTAATATGATTAGCCTTTGGCTTGACTACGTTATCAAAGAGCTCATAATGTGTTGCTAATGTTACATAAACAATGTTCCCATGTCCCCAATGTTCCGAAAAATGGAGTTGTATACAATCCTTTCTGCATTTGAAAAACTTTTGAATTTATCACAGGCCTCTAGGGCAGCTTTGTTTCGATCGGCCTCCGTTAACCTCATCTGAAAGCAGCTCGAACTTCATTGGCTGCCGCCGCCTGTGTTTTTTGAGATATGCGAATGTCCTCAAAGGCAGTCTTGACACCTTGAACCAAGACACCGCAAGCCAATTTTCAAGTCAATCAGACTTAGTATTGCGTAATTATGCTTTTTCCATGTTATAGCGGACAAGTGGCTAGTTGGCGAGTGCTTTTTCACTCGACCACTATGTGTGCAGAGTTTGGTAAAAATCTCATTCCTCTCATGAGTTATAGCCAGTTTAGTAAAAGTAGCCCCGACCACTTCAAACATTTTGGCGGCTTTTTTAAAAATAATTATTTTTAATCATTCTCTTGACAATTAGACTCAAGAGAATCAATGAGCAATGCAATGGTTTGGTTGCAGTCGGGCCAAAAACCTAGGACTAGTTTGCAAAAGTAGGTTTTTAAACAAATTCGAAATACCCCAAAATTTCAAATCCGAGGCATGCATTTTTGTCCATTTGAGTCAAGGATTACAACGATAAAATATTATAGTAAAATATTAGGTGAAATGTAATGTTGATAACATTGAATAAATATATTTTTGTCAGGTTAAATACTGATAATTGATCACTCAAACCCCTTTATATAAACCTCTCTACTTAACCATCAGACTTGCACATCCGTCATGTTTGTAGTTTAACATTTTTTATCCACGTTTGTAGTTCTAATCAAATCATCATCCAACTTGCAATGGGTCGTGGGCCATATCAGCCGTTAGAGTGTGTGTTGATCCGCACTTCGAATTCTGACCGGAAATAGTAGACCGGGTACCTTTGGAATATTCTTTTCAACACACTACGATTTGAGACATACCAATTCTATTTTCGAATACTATTTAGTACAGATAGTATGTGACTCTGGATGCAGCATGTGAGTTCTACCAGCCCTCAAAGTTTCATGTCTCTACGAGCTTGAACCCCTAATAATAACAATGATTTTCCACAGTCTGCAGTTGGCAACACATAACCAGACATTTTATTGTCTATGACACTAGACAGTGTCAATTCAACAAAAATATTACCAAAATATTGGTCTGATATCTGTCTGATATTTTTGTATGCATGAATTATATAACATATTTTACAAAAACTTTAACATCATATTTTTGCTTTTTAACCTACCAGAACTGCCATACTGTCGATGTAAAATGCATTACTGTGAATGTTTTAACAAAATGAGTGATAAATAGTTTGCTTTTGTAATTTGCCACATGCCATTTTGTTTTGAAAAAAGAACACCACGTTCTCTGATTTATTTTGCTCTTTCCTCAAAGTCGAGAAACTAGACTGCGTGTGAAATATTCTAAGCCATAGTTTTATCTCTTTTTTTAGGCTGTCGCCTTGACATTTAGATTTAAAGCACAGGGCTGTGAATGTAGTACTTCTGTTCAGTCATTTATGTACACAGCATTAGAGAAAACTGCCACTGAGGCTGTTCTCGTGCCTGGAATACTAACAAGCCAGTCCACCTATACCATTAGGATAGTTTATTACCACTAAAACCCTTGGCTACATCAAGAGCCGGGAACAATCTGGAAGCCATCCAGCAGATGTTTGGGTGAAGGGGACGAAGGGGACGTAACCTTACCATGCTGAATATATGGGAATTAAACGTCTATCAGCATTGATCAATTGTGTAAATCAAAAACCAGGGGCCTCTTTAAGCACTCCAAAGACATGAAATACATGCCCCCCCCCACCTCACTGTCTGCTCTTAGTAGATGGTTGCCATCTCAATTTCTTGGGGGGAAAAGGATCCATTTAATGTTCTGACGAAATCAGATGACTTTCGGCCATTTGGCCGTGAGCCGTTATTCATTAATTTTGCTGGAGTAGGCCTCACCCACTGTCTAACTGGGGCATGGAAAAGAAAACACAGACTTCATTAAAACTTTAGTATGATCAACAAGCGTTCTAAAGCATAATCAACACCGAAGATCAAAATAAACTAACCCAGAATATTTGATTCATTGCATATGGGGGAAGGTTTGACAGCATGCCAGATGTTTGCTAATCTGAATTCCAAATATAAAAGAGAAGTGCCATTAATAAATAAAATGAATAATTCTAAAGTCACAGACAGTTGAAATTATAGCTGGTGAAATTGATAGAAAGTGTCTTTTAGAAAAGTTTCTCATGTCAGAACTGCATCTTCCAACTTTTTCAATTAAATGTTATGAGTTATGATGTTTTTGAGTGGACTGAGTTGTAAAAAAGGAATAATTGACTAAGTGCAGTTGAATTAATGAAAAATAATGCTCCACACTCAAGGTGGTTTTATACACAAGTTGTTTGTTAAAATTATAATAAAATCTCTTTTATTCAGTAACGTTAAATTGATAAAACGTAACAAATACTTTTACATTGTTATTCTGTTCAACATGAACGCACAGTATAGCACGGAAGACCAACGGCTAATATCAGGATTTTCAATGAATAATACATTACATTTTGTTTGCTTTTCTCCAAATCCTATTGAATTGCAGCCCAAATTTTGAACCTTAAAAAAAGTGTGGGAACAGTGTGCACATGAGTACTAGCATACCTGTGGCTGGTCTGATCAAATCCATGATGACCGAATCAGCACCCTTGGTGTAGACAGTGATTTGCTCAGTCAGCGGGTGTTTTACAACCACCGACATTCTCTTTCTTGTGGAGTCAAACCCCAGTGTGTGCAGAAGCTCGAAGCTTAGCTTGCCCAAGTGTGGAAGTTCCACAGTCACTTGATCCGGTAAACGTCCAACGAGAGCACACTTATAGGCCCGAGCAGCATAAACCAGAGCTGCCTCATCCGGTGACTCTGCCTCATATCTGAGCTCGCATTCATCTTGAGCCAAAGCTTTTGTTTTATCAAAGTTGGGTGGGACGGGGCTGAAGGCATGCTGCAGGTCATTCTCCGGACGCTTCTCCTCGTTCAGCTTTGTGAGCGTGCTCTCTGCCGAGGGGGAGGACAGCATGCTGCAGCCCACTTTATGGGAGGACGAGCGGTTGGTGGTCAGACTGGAGGAGCTACTGCTGTTGGAGCCAGAGGTCAGGCGGCTCGGAGTGAAGCGCTTGATAAAGTCCTCGATGGTCTTCACTGGAGACTTCAACTCGTAGCGACGTACCTTGATAAGATCCAAGAAAACATTGTCAAAATAAAACTCCTTAAATATTTGTGTATGATTGAGCCACTTAAATAAGGTCATAAAACAGTTGTTTTTTCAATATGGCAGCCAAACTAAGATGATGATTTGTAAAGCATTCCATAAAAGAAAACAAGGAATGTTTTTCATCTCTCATATGATAACTCCAAGAAGTAGTTGAATACTTAAGCATACTTAACACATGAATTCAGTTGTTTTAAACTAAATATCAAACCAAGTGGCATTTATTTAAAAGGGGTGGTTCTGTGGTTTTTTTCTAGGCTTGGTTGTGTTTATGGGGTGCAGTATAACATGTCTTAATACTTCTTTTTTTTTTAACGTCGTATTTTTCTTATATTTTACCTTTATTCCACACCACTGTCTCCACTGTCCTTTTAATGGCTTGTTTGCTTCCTGCTTCTATGAAGGCCATCCCTCCGAAAAACGCAATGGTTTTAGATTGGTTAGATGGCCAAATGTAGTTTCATGTATTTTTATTGTCTGAAGTGCCAAGCACAGGTCGTCTGGAAAGGCCACGCCCCTTACCATTAAGGGCAGAAGTCACATCTGGGGCAGTGTTTATGTTAATATCAAGGGTTTGTGAGGTCACCTACCCAGGAAGAAGCTTGTAGAAACCAAACATTTTTGTAGACAATAAACTGCCATAACTATAAAAGACAATATCTCTGTTTGCATTGAACTTTTAGCGCTGTAACTGTACTGTTTAGGCTCAAGCAGCAACATTACACACTAACTAAAGTTAAATAAGTGCAATTACATTCAACCACCTCTTAGAATGAAAGATTTACATTAAAGAAATAAATAACATTTTAAAAAGTATGCAGGTCATTTCCTGATGATTGAATGCGAGACAGGGTGGGTTTTGGGGAAAATCTCTTGGCACACATTTGTAGAGGGTAAAGATTACACAATGAAGGACAAGCCACACATCTTTAGCGCGGAAACAGGAAGTTAACTGCGCCCAAAAACCACAGTCATAACTGAGGTAAATATGGTGTGAATGTCAGCTCCAGTTAATTTGAGGTGATCTGTTTGCTAGGAATGTGCAAAACTAGCCGATTAAATTATATTACTGCTGCTGCTAGTTGACTTGTAAATAGTTATTTTAGTTTTTTGCACATTTAGGGGCAGATTTACTTAAAGCTTACCAAGCGCAAACAGTCTTTTGGCGTAAAAAAAAAAAAAAAAAATATTATCAGCATTTACAAAAGATGCGCAGTGAAAAATTAGCACTGAAAAAGTGTGGACAATCTTTTTTGCGGCTGACTTCATATCATATGCATTTTTAGAAGTTCCCCTTTCAGAGACACTTCTGCTCCATTATGTATTGCTCAAAAAAACTTGCCTTAAACCAGACACTAAATTGCACTGCTCTTGGTAGATTGTGTTGTCATTATGGAAATGATCCAGCTACGTCTGTGTTCTTTAATTTTCGCTTTTTAAATTTTTTTATTGCCCTTTTTAGTAAATCTGCCGCTTTATGTTTTGCTTTATATTTTTACAAAGGCTGTGTTTAGATTACCATCAACTTAGTGTAACATTTTTATTGTGACTCTAGACCACAAAACAAGTCATAAGGGTAAATATTTTTTCAGTGAAATGTATACATCTTCTGAAAGCTGAATAAATAATTTGTTAGGATAAGACAATATTTGGTAGCCTAGAAATCTAGATGCACCCTAGCGGCAGTAAATCTAATCTGCCCGCGAGTGTCGTCTAGCAACTCTCAATACCCATCTGAGCTGTATTCGCCTTACTCTTGCCGGGCCAATCACATCGTGTATAGTCGGTGGGCGGGGCCATAATGACGACGATGGCCGAGTTGTGTTTGTGTGCTTCTAGTAAACACAGAAACTGGCGAACGGCGGTCTTTAGAATCAGCTTTTACCATGACTCTGGAAGACTTGGAGTTAAGCTTTTCTCTGAGAAAAGAAGAAAGAACGGCACTGAAGTGATTCTTAAAAAGGGAAGATGTGTTCTGAGTTTTGCCGACCGGACACGGCGAATGTTTAATCTATCAACAAACTCTGTTTCAGCTTCGTTGCTCTGGTTGGTTGTAGCGCTATCCTATCGCGTGCAGAGGGAGTTTGAAAGACAACCGTTTATCCCGCCCCTCAGATTGAGCCCTGTCAATGGTGAGTTTCTAGACCAAACATCTTGATGTGGGTCTGGCTTGTCAGGCTAAATATTTGGCAGAGATACAACTAATTGAAAATCTGGAATCTGAGAGAGTCAAAAAAAAAAAAAAATCTACATTCAGAAAATCACTTTTAAAGTTGTCCAAATGAAGTCCATAGCAATGTATATTACTACCAATAATACATGCGTTATATACTTATGGAAGGAAATTTACAAAATATCTTCATGGAACATGATCTTAATATCTGCTAACACTTTATTTTACAGTATCCTTGATACTTATGTTACATGTACTTACCATAGTAATAACAGTAAAATATGCATTATTACATGTAACTAACCCTAAACCAAACCCTAATCCTACCCTAACCCTATAGCAAGTACACAGTTACTAAATAGTACTCAGCTCATAATTACACTGTAATAATAACAGCTTCAAATAAAGTGTAACCTAATATCCTAGTGATTTTTGGCAAAAAAGAAAAATTGATCATTTTGAACGATGCAATGTATTGTTGGCTATTGCTAAAAATATACCCGTGCGACTTGGGTCCTGGGACTTGTGGTCCAGGGTCACATATTTTAAAAATAACACAATTATTTTTAACTCCTTTATAACAATTAAGCTTGCTAATAAGCATGTGCCGAGCGTTACCAGCGTGTGCCGAGACCAAGACAAGGCAAAGACCAAGGCAGGGCGAGACAGTGACTGAGCACTCCTAAAATTCATTTAAAAGATCCATATCTACTGTCTGAGAAATGACTTATATTTAATGACTAAGTATAATTAGAATAGTAAGACACTATCTAGAGCTGTTACCAATCAAATCAATAACAAAAAATTCATGGCACAGAAGTTACATCTGAATTGGTTCAATTACACCTTCATAACTAATGTAAAGATTAATTTAACATTAAAATATTAACATAATTTAACATTCACAGAATAATTTATTCAAACGATTTGTTCAAAGCAATGGTTTAATAACGAAACGTTGCCGAATTAGCAAATACACAATTTAAAATGTGTCAATTAATATTAACTTCTTGTTTATTGAACGTTTGTATAAATCAGTATCAATTGCAATCATGCTTGTATTCATGGACACAGCTCGCCTGTGATATGTGATATTGCTTATTATATGCTATGTTGTATAAAAAAACGAAATCTCTGAATTTTTGGCCATTTATATAAGTTTTGAGTTTTTTTTAGACAATGCTGCATTGATTTTGAACACTTAAATAATGTAAAGTTGTCAGTACAAGTTGCCTCCAGTCATGTGTACAGTTATATGGGCTAAATTTGTTAATAATAGGCTATTAGGGTTGAACTCATTTCCTATGCTGGCTATTAATTCAGCTGATTTAAATAAATATGTTGATAATGTCTAGCGTTGCTTAAGTTTAATATAGAATGATAAATCAAGGAAAGCACATCACATATGCCTGACCTATTTTTAACGGCATTAGTATGGGATTTAACTGTTCATAGATGAAGTAGAATATTTCAAATGGATCACATATACAGTCTGTCTCCAGAGGGCGGAGGGTGGGTTTCCGTTTAAATGTTAATGAAATGATTAGCTGTGCGCATCCCCACTGTTTGCTTACCTTCTGTCTGGGTTGATTGGGTGAGGACACAACAACAGTGTTGCAGATAGTGAGGGCGATGAAAAAGTCGAAGATGTCACACAGGTCAGGGGGGATCTGGTTTAGTGACGGACTGTGAAAACGCATGAACTCCATTTGACTGCTACATTCATTGACCTTGTCCATGAGCTGGGGATCTGGAGTGATGTCCTTCTCCTGTCAAACAAATAAAATAAAAATGGAAAAAAAATATTAAGCATTGGGTTACTGAGCAATACAAGCTTAATGTGGAATGGAAGCACTTTCTAACCATAGGACTGCTGAAGGCAGTGTGTTTGGACAGAATGCTGGCCCGTTTGGCTTCGGCTCTGCTTCCGGTGCGACGGTGAGATTTGGTGCTCTGTGATCGCAACACCACTTTTCCGCTCTGGTGACTGGTGACGCTGTCCCGCCTTGGGAGAGTTCCACCATGAGATGTACAGTCCTCCTCCTCTGAATCCACCTCCTGGTACATAGCAAGCCTCCTCGCTGTGGGAAAGACACTTTGTCAGACTGTCTGAAACTTTTGGGCTTCATGGAAGACCTAAAGCTTTTCTTCATACTAATCCCATATTTGAATGGTCTAATTGGGGCACAGGCTGTAGAAGGAGCAAACCAGTACATTTAAAGGTGTCATGAAATGGCTTTTTTTGTTCCTTTTCTTTTTTTTACTGTTACTGAGTTCAACTAATGACATTTGTGTGTTTTTTTCAATCAAAAATATCATAACTAATAAGTAATAGGCTATTTTCTACACTGGTTTTGAGGCCGTCTTCTGAACGCTGGGTTTTGATGGGCGTGCTGCACTGGAGACTTGGAAAGTAAACGCCCACGGCTAGGATTGGATCTGCATATTTAAAGAGCTTCAGCTCCCATGGCAGTTCAGTTCACATGAAGGAGGGGTTGTTTTGAAAGCGGCAACCGGAATGATCATCTCGATCACAGGGCTCGTAAACGTCTATATCAAACAAAAACAATGATTTATTTCTCATCCACTCACGATTGATTGGAATATTATTTTTGTATTACATGGCCGACACGATCGGTGGATATAAGCATGAACCGTGCGCACGTGCCTAGATCAAGAAAGGAATATTATTTCACTATTTGAGATTCACCGGCCTGTCGACGGGCATACGTTTTGGTAGCCCGTCTGGAAACTAGTAGCGCCGGGACTGCTATTACATATTTAAAAAAAAAACATTTTACTCATATAAGTGTGCAACACTCAGATCCAACATAGAAGGCAATATCTTGCTATCTTCTTCGGCATGTTTATCGCTGCTGCTTAGCATGATCCGAACAGCTCCATGAGTCAGTGGGCGGGGCTACTGAATTAGATGTTTTCGCAACAGATGATGTAAAGACGCGAACACGATCATTTGCTGGGCTTGGTGTCTATAAAAGTTCTCTTTTACTAATAATTAAGTTGAGCTCTGAAACTTACAGGATATTCTTATATTACCATGACCTTTTATATATCAAAAGCTCAAGGGAAAGTTGATTTCTCAATTCATCACCCCTTTAATATTAAATTATATATGTATTATTTATTATGGCTGCTAAAGCTGCATGTTAATTTAGAAGCACAAGTTATGATATAGATGATTTGTATAAGGTTTTTAATGATTTTAAAAGATTTGTCTTATGCTGATCAAGGCTGTAAACAGTAATATTTTGAAATAATATTACAATTTAAAACAACAGTTTCCTTTTTAAATATATTTTAAATGTCATTTATTTCTGTGATAGCAACGCTAAATTACCGCCATTACTTCAGTCTTCAGTGTCACATGATCAATCAGATTTCATTCTAATATGCTGATTTGATGCTCAATAAAAGCATTTTATGTTCGTGTAGCTTAATATTTTGTGGAAACCACAAAATGTTTCCCTAATTTTCACTCTTTGACTATTCAAAACTAAAAAAAAAATATTTGAAAGAGAAAACGTTTGTAACATTAAAAAAAGGGAGCAATTTAATGCATCCTTCCTTGCTGAAAAAAAAAAAAAAAAAAAAGTATTTAAACAACTTATAGCTCATTTACAGAGAATTAATGTTGTGGCCAAAGAACTACAATAGCCCTTGTGTTGGCACTGAAGATCGATGGCGAGAATCCTAACCGTTGGCATCATGCGAGTACTCGACTCCTGCCACAGTACAGCGGCGAAACACCATCTTGTTTTCCGTGAGTGTGCCGGTCTTATCAGAAAAAATGTACTGCATCTGGCCCAGGTCTTCTGTGATGTTCAGAGCCCTGCACTGAAGATGAGAGTCTGTTTCCTCATCATACAGCTCCATGTCCTGATGGATAAAGTACACCTGGCATATCTTCACTATTTCAATGGAAACAAAGAGTGATATTGGGATCAGCACCTGCATAAGAGAGAACAAGAAATGGAGAGGTTTGGTGTAGATTCATAGGTTACCACTGAGCCTACAATAAGACAGGAATTTAAGGATCAGTTCATTCCAAAATTTTAATTGTGGCATTGTTTAATCGAACGGTTCCTTGAAAAATTTAACAGATTTGAAATTCATCTACATTAAAGAATCTAAAACATACAGCAACATTCCCCTCACACCACATGCTATTCACCTGGAATACTATAATCATGGTCAGGAAGAGATAAATGGCTGAGACCACTGGAGATATGTCTGTTCCTTCTGGGCTCAGGACGTCAAAGACAGGCCTCTTTTCTCCGTACTGAAACATCCACAGGCCATGTCCTAAAGAAGGTTTCAGAGACAAACGCTTGACTATATAAAGCAGGTCAAATGGAATCATGGGTATTGGTATTTAAGAGACACTAAAGATGTTAAAAGGAATCAAAAATGTTCAAGGAAACCAAAAACAGTTAAACCACTGCTTCCTCTCCAAAGCTTCCTCAAGTTAGATACATTCATCAACCGCAGTTGGAGTTTTTTTTAAATTGTGTCACAGGCATTGCAATGTAATTATTTTTGCTTAAAATGCAATTAAAAATGTTTATATAATACATAAAAAGATTGTCCCAAAATAGACATTACCACATGCTTAACTGAATACTTCATCTTGTTTGATTTTTTTTTGTTTTTATTTGGGACTTGATGGATGCAAAGATTATTCATAACAGATGACTCTGGCAACTTCACATGATGTAACAGTTAGACTCAAAACAGTAACTAACAGAACAGTGACTAATATTATACAGACAGTTCAGACTCTGATGAGATTTAAAACAGCCAAAATAAATGCAAAACTATTACAAATCTCAGACATGAAAATATGAATGGCTAACAATACTACATTTTCTAGAAGAAAAAAAATATAGTATTGATGAAGTGTTACATACCAATGGCAGAAAAGAGGCACATGACTAGGAGGATAATGACACACCAGAATACGTCTACGTTCATCTGCCGCTCAAGTTTACTCCGTTTATAACGAGGGCCGTTGTTGTTCAGCATTGCTTTTGTCTCATGACCTGGGAATCAGCACATAAGACACAAAATAATATGAGCTGTACCAGTTAGATGATCAATCACTTCATTTTTGTATACCCCAAATTTTTTTTTTTTTTTTTTTTTTGAATGTACAGGAAACCAAGTAAAATGCTAATTTTGACAAACTGGATCTTTTTTGTTGTTTTAATAGCAGACATTTACCAGAAATGTATTTATTTTTTGCAACTTTTCAAATGCCATATGTAAAGATGTTTTTGTATTTTTTTCATACATTAAAATGTGAAGTTAAAATACTAAAATCCAAGATAAAAATAATACATAAAAAAACTATTAAAATCATGAACCATTTTATTAGATCTTAAAATGTAACACTATTTGCATAGATTTGATCACAAATCAATAATTTTGCTACTAATAAAGGTTTACATCAAAATTTGTTCACAAATAATTAAGTTAATTTGTTACAAATTTGCCATTCAATAACATGACACATGAAGAAAATCAATGTAAATATTACTTTTAAACAAAATATTAAAATGGCACGATATTTCCAATGATTTGTCAGTTGCATAAAAAGTGTGAAAATATTAACCGTGCGTTTTGGAATAGCAATCAAAAAGTCGGACAAAGGAAAGTCAAAGATTGACAGTTCAAAAAGAATGCATTTTCAGGTTTGAAAACGCGAGGCGCACCGCACTACCTTTATTAGAGAAGAGCAGGGGGCTGCCTTTTTTATGTTGCTAGAAAACCCTCAAATCAGTGTGCTGTCAGTCTTATCAAGGTAACGGACAAAAAAAAAAAAAAAAAGTATGGAGATTTTTTTCCCCCAACTTCATGCACATATCACTCACTGCCAACAGAAATATATTCCAAAAAGATGATTCTAGCTGTAAAAACGCATTGTCTGATCAGGGCCTAATGCAGTTTCAGATCGACGGTGTTTCTGACATCACAAACTAACTTTAGGGCTTTAGCATATTAACTATGCTGAAGCAGGGGAGTCTCAAGAGAAGCGAGGTTATCCTGTTATATCGATATGAAAAAAACGAAAGAAAAAAAAAAACGTGGGTACTTTAGCAAAATACCAAGCCAATTATGCATACAATGTATATTACAATTTTATGATGAGTATGCCTTTCTCCACTGACAAGCACTTCTAAGGCTGCTGATTTTTAGAAGGCAGCTGTCTAACTGGAGAACGGGAACATGGTTTATGTAACGTTAGCAATACATTATGAGCTCTTTGATAATGTAGTCAAGCAAAAGAGTAATCATAATAACTGTTGTGTGTCTGATGTTGTAAATAGCATTAACGTTGTGCCGCGTTTAACTTTGGTAAAAGTTGACAGAGTGAGCCTCTGAGCTTGTGTGAGTGAGTGGGGTCAGGGCTAATTTGCGTATTCACGGACCGTGTTTACTAAATGAAGCAAGAGTTAGATTCAAGCTATTTTAAGGGACACAATTATTGACTACAGGGGGACTTTAAACAACTCATAATTTGATAAGTGGTGGAAATGACACTGTAGTGCACATTTCAGTCCTGGTTTGGATAGGAGGCAGCATACCTGCATAGATGACGATTCCTACAGCCTCCTCTGTGTTGCGGATGGTGCAGCCCCTAAGCAGCAGATTGTCTTTGTATAGGCCATCTCTCCTCCCATTGCGATGGATTCTGTCATACACACCAAACAGGCTCATTCGTCACAGTTATAATACAACATACAAGTGAAGACTATACATAATCTAGGTCCAATCTGAATTCCTTTCTCCTCATTTGCTGGAACTAAACAATTGGAAGCAAACAACACTAGTCTCAATAACCATACATTTTGGATATTGCCAAGGGATATCCACATAATTCTGCGTCCCTTGATGTTTACCACATCGATCCATCATCGTTGACAGTCCACAGGGTTTCCCCCAGGATCCCTCTTTCTCAGCACAAAATCGATAGTAAAGCCATGACCTCACTAAAACGGCTCTGCACACAGGTAAAGCCCTGAGGCCAACTGGATTTCGTGTTCAGTCAATGCAGCACTTTTTGTAAAACCCCAAAGCTGCATAATATAAGAACTGAGCAAAGTGAAAAGATTCTCAGGATAAATGAGAGAGGAGTGGCAAGCAGGCAAGGAATGAAATCTTAAATCCAAAGAGACCTCGGATCCAAATGTTTCACGTAATTCCAACACCGGGAAAAAGTTCAAGAGGGCCCAGGGCTAAGCTCATAAAAATGGCGGCAAATGCAAATGAACTCACACTGAATGAGCGCTGAATGTTAAACACCTGTGGTGGAAGCTCAATAAGCTTTAATGCAAGCACTAATCCCAGTGCTAAATTCAGGATTACATCTGTGAACTCTTCATTTTGTCAATTATCTGACACAGCCCCTGGCAAGTTTTATATCCCCTAGTAGTGCATTAATCTTTGAGTTTGGCCCTGGTGTTAAGGCAGACCTGATATATAAGCTGTCTACATGCCCCATGCTGTCAATCACAGTTCCGGTTAAATTCAGAGCGATTGGTCTCTTTTTTAGCTTGCACCAAGGGGTCAAAATTTTGGTCCAGTTAGCCCCTGCTTATATCATATGGAAAAACCTGCAGCACTGAAGATCATTCAAATGCATACGTATTCTGACAAGCAACATATAAACTGCAAATATTTCATTATATTACAGTTGATGATTTACTAATGTACAGTTGTTTGGAGGGCTTATAAAGGCAAATATTTACACAAAATCATTTGCTTACTCTCATGTCATTCTAAACCTGTAAATCATTATTTTTTCTGCCACACACACACACACACACACACACACACACACACACACACACACACACACACAATGGTTTTTATACTGTAAAAACCATATTTTCTATCCCCCTACACTGCCCCTACCCAATCACAGGAAACAATCTGCATTTTTACTTTCTAAAAAAAACCTCATCCTGTATGATTTACAAGCCTTTTGAGAAATGGGGACATGGGTAATGTCCTCATATTTCACCCTCTCTTTGTAAAACCTATGCCATTATACACATTTGTGTTCTTATTTTTTACCAAAACAAGCACGCACGCACACAGACAGACACACACACATCAAATTGTCAACAAAAAATATATCTAAATGTCATAGTATAACGAAAGTCAATATGTTGGAAACCACTGATTGTCTTAATATGAACAAAAGCAGTTTATACATTTTAAAATACCTTATTTATTCAAAATATCTTCTGTGTTTAACAAAAGAGAAGAAAAAGTCATGTTATTTGTAAAATGGGAGGTGAGTAAATCATCATCTTTTTTGGGCAAACCAACTCTTTTAAAATGATGTAATGGAGTGAAATGTTCTTCACTGTCTGCTGACTTTCACAGCTCAGAGTAGCTGTGTATGAACCTGTTCGTGTGACGTCATCTGTCATTCAGCGATGTTATTTTTCTGTGCACTAGAGTAAATATCCTGCCTTGAAGTGCACCTGGGAAACTCATCTTGAGTCGAGTATTCATTATTATTCACACATTCAAGACACAACATGAAGCCTTCCAACGTCACACCTGAAAATAAAAATTCAAATTCGCTTGGCCATTCATGTGTTCGGAACTCAAAATTACAATATTTTTATATATTTTAGTTGCAGTCTTTACAATTAAGGTGACTGGCACACTACAGACATGCCTATGCCCTCCAGATATTATCTCCTTAGCTTACACTGCACATATTCAGCAGCTGGGATGATATGTATCTTAATGCAATAAGCTGTCCCTCAAACAAGGCAGTCCTTGGTGCCCATCGTGCACCATGTTCCCCCTTTTGCTCCAGTAAGCCACTTTGTGGTAACTGGACAAAAAAAGCTGGCAGCACACCAGAAGCATCTGTTCTCCATCATCCAGGGAAATAAATGTCATAATCCTTCTGGTTCCTGTCAGCTGACTCGCTGGCCCTGCTGTCATTACCATACCATGTGCAGCAGGTTTTCTTCCAAACACGGGAGATATACACCAACCTGCACAGCCATGACTGGGCTAAAGTTCCTGTTTCACTACTGCTACAGCAGTCTGCTTGAATATATTATGAATCAAGCCTATGACCTGTATGCATTATCCATTATTTTATTTAAGATATACAGAGAATAATCCGAAACCACAGAGTCTAAAGACCAGATTTACAAACCTTTTTAAAAAGCGAAAATGAAAAGGAATGCATGGATCATTCTATGAAACGGGTGCATTTTACAGTTTGATAAAGTGATTAAAACAACAATTTGTAGGATATTCAACATTTCATTAATTAAATAAATAAATGTATTTATACTGTCAGAAAGGCAACTGGGTTGACTTCTCAAAACTGAACGATGATTTCTCAACAAATATCAACTTTACTATCAAAATCATTTACTCTAGCATGGTAATAGACCAATATCATGTAAACAGGGTTGACATTTCAACCTTACTAATACTCATAACACAAAATAAGATAAATTGAATAACTTATTCAAGTTTCTGTATAGAATAGTACATACAAAAAGGGAAAACATATGACTGTAACAGTGAAAGGCATAACCTGGGGACACAACTTTAAGCCTTATTAATAACACATATCTGCTGGAATATACAAGTATGACATACAGATGATAAAGACTAAATGCTAACTTTTGTTCTCATCAAAGTGTGTATATTTGCAGATGTTTTTATAATCCTTCATTGGAGACCTGAATTTTTTTTACAGTGTAGTAACAATTAAAATTTGGCAACTGGTTACAGTAAATACGATATATGATAATATAAATGAGGGTCACAAATTGCACTCATTTGTAGAATGACCCTTAAAATATCATATTTGCATGCATCTAAAACATTTGGCATACTTCAACAGCAGCATGGCAGCATTATTTATGGCCTCCTTCCATCTACCAATATTAAACACTAGCAAATAACAGACTTTGTGACCCATTCCTACAGATCTCCAACAGAGACACTACTGGTGAGAGGTAGAGTAATTGGGTAGAATAACAGGGTTGCAAAGTCACAAGAATAATGCTGAAGTAAGAGAAATACACACCATTTCTCCTTCACACATATTAAACTGTATCTATGTGGGTCACAAAATAACCATTCATCTGGTTATTTAAATCTCAAGAGATAAATGGAATTTTAATCACTGATAGCAAAACAAAACAATGGGAAGATCTGCTTGATCTAAATGGCTTATGGCGGTGGTCTCAAACTCGGCTCCTGGAGGGCCACTGTCCTACAGAGTTTAGCGCCAACCCTAATTAAACAACTGAATCAGCCAATCAAGGTCTTCAGGATTACTTGAAACTTCCAGGCAGGTGTTTTGGAACATGTTGGAGCTAGACGCCCACAGGACAGCGGCCCTACATGAGATGAGTTTGAGAACCCTGGCTTATGGAATAAAAAAATAATTTTATTTAAAGAGTCTAAAATTTCCAGATGGGATATTACATTATAAGCTACACATATACACTCAAACTTAAAGGATTAATAAGAACACTTGGTCATTTTCTCATTAATGCAATTATCTAATCAACCAATCACATGGCAGTTGCTTCAATGCATTTAGGGGTGTGGTCCTGGTCAAGACAATCTCCTGAACTCCAAACTGAACGTCAGAAAGGGAAAGTACAGTGATTTAAGAAATTGAGCGTGGCATGGTTGTTGGTGCCAGACAGGCCGGTCTGAGTTTGTCACAATCTGCTCAGTTACTGGAATTTTCACACGCAACCATTTCTATGGTTTACAAAGGATGGTGTGAAAAGGGAAAAACATCCAGTATGCGGCAGTCCTGTGGGTGAAAATGCTTTGTTGATGCTAGAGGTCAGATGAGAATGGGCCGACTGATTCAATAGAAGTGCAATAGAAGAGCAACTTTGACTGAAATAACCACTCGTTACAACTGAGGTATGCAGCAAAGCATTTGTGAAGCCACAACATGCACAACCTTGAGGCGGATGGGCTACAACAGCAGAAGACCCCACTGGGTACCACACATCTCCACTACAAATAGGAAAAAGAGGCTACAATTTGCACAAGCTCACCAAAATTGGACAGTTGAAGACTAGAAAAATGTTGCCTGGTCTCATGAGTCTCGATTTCTGTTGAGACATTCAGATGGTAGAATCAGAATTTGGCGTAAACAGAATGAGAACATGGAACCATCATGCCTTGTTACCACTGTGCAGGTTGGTGGTGGTGGTGTAATGGTGTGGGGGATGTTATCTTGGCACACTTTAGGCCCCTTAGTGCAATTGGGAAACGTTTAAATGCCGCATCCTACCTGAGCCTTGTTTCTGACCATGTCCATCCCTTCATGACCACCATGTACCATCTTCTGATGGTTACTTCTAGCAGGATAACGCACCATGTCACAAAGTTCAAATAATTTCAGATTGGTTTCTTGAACATGACAATGAGTTCACTAAATGAGTACTAAAATTTACAGTCACCAGATCTAAACCCAATAGAGCATCTTTGGGATGTGGTTGAACGGGAGTTTCGTGCCCTGGATGTGCATCCCACAAATATCCATCAACTTCAAGATGCTATCCTATCAATATGGGCCAACATTTCTAAAGATTGCTTTCAGCACCTTGTTGAATCAATGCCACGTAGAATTAAGGCAGTTCTGAAGGCGAAGTATTAATATGGTGTTCCTAATAGGAGTGTGCACAAATAGTCGAATATTTTTCTCTGTAATTAATATTCGCAAACTAAAAAATACTATTTAAATTTAACTGCGTTGAATTGCTGGCTGTAAATGCAGTGAATCCATAATAAATCCTTCTAAATCTCGCAGTTATAACCAAATCCACTTGGTGGTGCTGTGGAGTGGGTTAATAAGCTGAATGTATTTGATCACAATGTCGTCATCTGCCTTGCGATGTTTGGAATTACTTAGATGAAAATTGAAAATGATCTTACAAAATGGAGTTACTTTTGATTAAATCAATTATGAAACTGAGTTATCAACAGAGCAATGAGAATCACATGACATCCAAACTCGAGTGAGGAAAGACGGCGATCACTGCATCACGAGTGCAGGTAAGCTCATCTGTACCCCGAGTGAGAGTGAGATAACTTATGATAACAAAATGATCTCGAGAGTCAAATGCTTATTCGTTGAGGGATTCAGAACAGAAAACAAAGTGCTTCACTCAAACTTTACTTAATCGTTACCTTTGTCTCCGCAATGTCTGTCAGCGCTACGCATTTTCTCACCCGAGAATATCATCATCCAATAATATTATAATTTCTCTCAACATGAAAATGTGAAATGATACAAACACCACAACCATATAACGGCTCGCGCGTGCGCGTGCGTGCGTGCGTGCGTGCGTTTACGTTCTGCACGATAAGTGGCGTGCTCTGCTCTGCCTCCGCTCTGTTTTTTCCACTCGTGCTGCTTTAGACATTTTGTTTTACACATACTGTTTAATGTTTTAAAAACTTAAGATATAACGTAAGCGCATTGTGTACATTGCCTAATCATAAGCTTGTTCAGAAATGACAAAGACCTGTTGTTAAAAAAAAAAAACATCTCTTTCTCAAAATAGCTAATTTAAATAATATTCGAATATTCGATTTTTATGAGCCCAAATATTCAAATGCAATATTTTGGGAAAATATCCATCCCTAGTTCCTAATAATCCTTTAGGTGAGTGTATATTGTTAGAGCTAAACTAATTCACAATACACAGATATAACAAAAGACCATGCAACACTGACATGACATTTCCATAACATGAATTGTTAATTTTTTTTTCTTTTTTTTTTTCAAATGATTAGGTTGGCCAGTGCATTTTACTTACATGTATCCACGAAATCTGTTGAGGTCATTGTTGGGCTTCTCACATTCAATAATGCTGTTGTACTTAAACGGATCAAACTCACAGTCCTGCAAATGAAAAACAAAATCGCCATTAAATCGTATCCATTAAGTATCCATTAAATCGCTTTGAGGAACAGACACCATATTCATTTTTGAAATTTCTCTTCCCTTCGCAGCAGCTTGCAAATGTAATTCTCTATTTGGCATTTTCAAACAGCGTGTCGCGTTCAGTTACAAGAGTCAGCATGGTAAAACTCCAAGATGTTCCAATGTTCATCAGGAGTAGAGGACTCAATATAATTCATAATTCACACAGTAAATGCACTCAAAAACTCTCAGTTTTTTAGAAAAAAAATAGTATTACATCTCCCTTTTTAATCAGTGTTCCACACACAGAATATGTATATCATTTTTTGTTCTCTAACTGTTATGAACTTTCATCGCAGATCGAGGGTCTGCCCATAAATTCACGATGCTTTAAGCACATCAAACATTCTGGATGCACATAAGCACTTTTGTGCCGCTTTATATTGAAGCCTTTCATACTGTGATAGATTTGTAAGATAAAATGATCTAATGATATTTATTTATACTATTAATTTGTTATATTGTAGCTATCGTGTCTGTACCATACAATCCAAAAGAAATTACTTTTATTGTGCAAATATTTATGCAGTACGATCACAAATAGAAGAAAATAAGAAGGTTGCCTACTAACACAGTAGTTTGTAACTGCGGCTTTTAAAAATCAAGATTTTACCAGATCTAGGAGTAAGGCGCCTAAACTTACATTAGCTGTGTTTCATCCTCCCATTTTTATGTGCATTTTGGGATATTGCATTTAAACAAATAAAAACAACAACAACATATTAGTGTTGTCACGATACCAAAATTATGACTTCGATACGATATCAGACTAAAATATCGATATATCGATACTAAATCGATACCACAGTAAAAAAATAAATAAATAAATAAATAAGATAAGATGCTTAATATGACAACAGAACTTATTATTCATTGTTATTTTTTACTAAAAATTCATGTGGCCAGCATGTTCCTTAGGGTTGGGCATCGTTTTGATTTGAACAATTATTGATCAATTACTATTAAAATTATCTCACAAATTTTTGCTATCTCAATGTATTTTTTACAATGGGGTAATTGTGTTGCAATAGCTTACACACAGCACAAGAAAGCTTGATTTCGAATGGTAAATTGAATTTAAAAAGACGAGTAAACAGTAATAAAATAAGAACAAATAAACAGATTACAAACAATAGCACAAATAAATGCAATAGAATAGAAGATAAAAATTAAAAAGACTGCTTTATTTTTTCAGGTAGGTCTAACATTCAGATAAGAAACTGAATTTAAAAAATGCATAGTAATTACATTTAAAACAACATTGGATAATGTTCTTTGTAAAAAATTCAATAGCGTACAGATGAAACTATTAAAGTTACACAAGTTGATCAGTCAAGAGCAGTTGATCGTTTGTCTTTTTGTAGTTTGAATAGCAAATGAGTGCCGTCCCTTTAAGACTAACAGATGCATGGATCCTAAACACTGTTCCTGTTACTCGTTCTTCCTGAACTGTTTGGGACTGTGTTTACGTTAATACTCTTCCAGATGTGCACTGATAATTCTTTGAGTGTATTTGACCAATAATATGCTGGAAAAGGAAGCAAATGTTTGCACTTGTATCATGTCAGAGGCGGCTTTATTAGGGTAGGCTGTGTATGTGCGCTTCAGATGTGGAGCACGAAATCTGCGGGCATTAGTAGGCTAGAATTAATTTATGTGCAATCCCGCGCGAAATTCAGACCGATCACACACTAACACTAACACACTGTCATGAGGAAAAAGTCCAGCAGAACGCGCGTTCGCCGTGCTCAGAGGTTAACCGGGCTGAGTGAGAATATGCCGGTGTGTGTCAGCTCGCTGACGGTCAGAGAGGAGAGCGCACCTGATATCGATACTGTAAACACTGAGAATCGTATCGTTTCAGATATTCCAGTATCGATATATATCGAAATATCGATATTTTTGACAACACTACAACATATGCACTTAATTATTTTTCTCTAATAATTTTTTCTCAAATATTTTTCTCTAATAAGTCTGCACATATTGCACAAATTTAGATGGGGAACACATTCACAGAATAAATCCCTCAATGCGCAAAAAAAGAAAAGAAAACATTTAAATGTACTTTATTGCACAACATCTCAAATGTTGGTTTAATCATTCTGAAATGTCTAAGCCAAAGTCTGTCATCAGAATGATTTGGTATAATGACCGCCCTGAACTGTCTCACATGATTGCATTCCCAAACACCAGAGGCCTGTTGCAGAGCTGCACGATTTGGGGAAATATTACCATTACAATACAGAAATATTACCATTACAATAACATTTTCATACAATACTAATTATTATTATCATTATTATTTACAGAAAACTTATTAAAAAAAAAAAAATGCTGGGTTACCTATACATTTTTAGTCACAGACAGCCTATGACTAAAACATTAGAATGGCCTAAGCCTAAGGATTTATTGTAAATAAATAAATAAATAAATAAAAACATGGATTGTCCTATAAATGCATTATTTTTTTAAGTTTATTATGTTTTATTATTTTTCTTCTTATTTATTACCCAAAAATGTAATTCATACTGAAGGCCAGAGGGCGCCCTCGAGCGGAAAACGACATGTTTCCCTCAGAGAAGTAATATAATGACATTCGTTTTCAGGAAATGCTTTATGTGAAGCTATTCAAGCTAACGCTGTAAACAGAAGACAGAAACGCTTTGATTAAACATGACGACAATAAATACGACTGCAGCAAAATATGGTGTATTGAGTTCTTCAAGCCGTTAAGGGTATTTTCATAATAATAAAGTATATTATAATGCAGAGCTGATTGACATAGACTTCATCAATGTATATAATACTATAAAATAATGCATCGTCTGCCTCACTCTGTGATGGGAAGCCACATCAGCTCACAAAAACTCGACTGACGATATGAAGTGAGGAAGAACATTTTATTAAACGTTATCTTTTGTTGAACAGGGTAATTGCCTTTTCAAACGCACGTTATACAACTCGGGGCAGCATTTACTCCTGATCACAGGGCCGCTCTTTCGCTAACACACTGGGCATTTATTTAGTTATTTGATGAATTAAAATCTTTCATAATCGCACATGACCCAAATTGCGATTGCGGTTTGTTTGTTTAAAATAATTATAAATGCATGCATTATTTATATTTTTTATATAAATATTAGACTACTTATGAATTAATATTATAATTATATTAATATAATATATACTTTTTTTTATTAATATATACTTATATAATTAAGTCATTATAATTCATATAATATAAATATAATAAATAAGTAGCACCAAAAGATGAGCAATGTTGTCTCTAAAGTTTTCACTATAAAACTGCTTTAATTTGGAACGAGAGATACAGGGGGTGTGGCTTTGTGTCTTTACTTGCAGGTGATTGGTCCAGTTTGAGTTTGCCATCTGTAACCCAGAATAAAACCTGCTCCAGAGCAGGTTAGCCGTGTAGTGTAAGTTACCATGGTGATGAACACTGTTAAAAACAATCCACCTTCATGAGCCCGAAAAACCAGAGTTTGCTCAAACTAATCTTAAACTTATCTGGATAACAACAGAAACCAGCTTTGTGCAACAGGCCACAGGCATCTGAATGCAAGAACATGACAGAGTTTATTGCGTGTTGTCTGCACGTTTTGAAGCACAAGTCATTAATGATATAGGAAAAAAAGAGCCACAGTGGCTTTCCCAATTGAAGGAACTTCTTTTTTTTATGAGACATTTTGCTCCAATTCTTCAGGAAATTACAATTGTGTTCTCTTGAACACATGGGATGAAACCACTTTATTCACAAATGTTTTAAGTGACATTCAAATTTTGCGCATAAGTATTAAAGGAACTGTATGTAAGAAATGTATTTCAATGAATCATAAAATGGCCCTGATATGTCACTTGACATTAAGAAATCATGCTAATTTCAAATACTTAAATCACTGACAACAGTAGTCTGGCCAGGATATTGTCATTTAAAAGTTGTTGTAGCAGCCCTCAACTGATGTTGATGTTGACATGTTGTGTTTTGGCCTGAAGCTCCACCCTCCACCTATCTACCAATCACAAAGTCAGTAGTGTTTCGGCATATGGGTTGCCTGCTCTGCTTTAGTTAACACAGCTGCAGCTACAAACGTTCCTGCTGGATCCTGCAGCCTATCTGGCAACCTCAAGTTAGAGGGAGGGGGAGGGGGGATACACCGCTCTACAGTCATTTGAAAGTGATTGCAGTACCAGTTTTGGCCACAAACTCACATACACTTCCTTTAAGTATTAAAAGTGCAACTGGACTGGATGGAAGCAGCTTTTCACTAGTTTTTGTCATAGGCAACATCTATGCGTGTATGTGGGTGTGCTTACAATATCGGACATGAAAAAAGTGGTATTGAGCTATCCCTAATTCACCTTCATGTTGCAAAATTTCAGTCTGTTCCTCACATAAATCTTAAGATTTTAGAAGAGTTGGAATATATAGGGCACAAGCTTTGTCCCTTTTGTTGTATGAAACGATAGCAACATGAACATTTATGTTGGATTAAGATAATTTTCTGGGGTGAACTGTTTTAATACGGTCTCTGTTGCCAAACTGTTATCAGATCTCTCTAATTGACATCTTAGGACATAGCATATACAGGATGAGCAGCGCTAGAGAAAATTAATATTTGACTTTGGTGTGAATTGACTAAAGTTATCTCAGTGGGCAAACGCAGACCAGCTGAATACACACATCATCACATTAACTCTTCTTGACACCAGGATGCTTCTATTCAGTTCTTTACTCAACTTTCACAGCAAACACTCCACAGTCCCAAACACTCACCAGGTCGATAAAGCTGCGCACCACCTGCCTCTGTTTGAGGTTGGTTTCGCCGTCCAGTGTGGCCGTCTCGATGTGACACAGGCGGTCCGGGTCGCTGCTGCTGAGCAGAAGAACGTCCGCAGGCAGAATCTCATTGCAGCGCAGACGAATGAAGTCTCCGACACGTACCTCCTTCCAGTATTTCTCCATATACCGTTTCTCACTCCTACAAAGGGCACAAGAAAACATAATAATTGTAAATGTAATTTATTCATATTGATGTAGCCAGGGAAAGAGGCTGTGTTATCTCAGACACCACTGCTTCCTATAGGCATACATGCCCTTCAATATTCAGATGATTCAATTTAATCCTATAGTTAAAATGATAAAATAAGAATCCCCTTACCATTTCTATGTTTGGGGTCAGAGACCATAATGTTGCATGTAAAATATTATCATTACAATATAAATCTTACCAAACAAGTCTGGCATAAACATGTTTGATGTATATTTTGACTTATACAGAATCGCATGCTAAAACTGTAAATCAGTGTTTCGCGACCCACTAGTGGGTCGCGGATCATTCTATAGGGGGTCGCGAGACTTTCTATGCATTCTCCTATTTTCGAATTTTGTATGTTGAATCATTATTGCCGTAACTTCCTAACGCTAATTCTAAACTGTCCTATCACAATACTGTATCACTGCCACGAACGGCTCTTTTTAAACAAGGTCCTACTCTCTTTACGCAAGCGTTTTACCCCGTTGCTTAGTAACGACAGCGACAATATAATTATAATACCTTCTGGATTCAAACCAGACACGAATATCCAGAACTCGCAGATCGCGCAATGAAGTTTCTCTTGCCATTCAGCACCACCTATCTTTGTGAGTCGGGATTTTTAAACAGTGACTGCAATGAAAACAAAAAGCAGGAATAGACCGACAACAGGTAGTTTGAGTGCAACGAGTGGCCCTTGTCCCAACTCCACCGGATATCCACTGGATATCATCGTTTCAGAGCGTCAGTCTCAAATGTCACATTAATGTGAGTAAAAATAAATAAATCAGTTTGCCTCATAGTCAGCGTAATTATTGAAAAAAAAAATATTTTCGTGAAATTAATGGTAAAACTTTACAATATGGTTGATAACATGAACTAATTATGAACTGCACTTTCAATATTTACTAATGCATTATTAAAATCTTGTTAACATAGTTAATGTACTGTGAACTAACATTAACAAACCATGAACAGCTGAATTTTTATAAACTAGCCTAGGTCTAAAATGTATGTAATTTATTTCCAGCCTTAGTGGGTCGAATTACTGGCATACAAAAAAAGTGGGTCGCAGTAAGCAAAAGGTCGAGAAACCCTGCTGTATATAATGTTTGTAACAAACAAATAAACAGTGTCCCGACAATTGGGTTGATTTACCCCAGCGATTGAGCTGTTTTAGCCCAGTGGTTGGGTTGTTTTTGCCCAGCGATTGAGCTGTTTTAGCCCAGCAATTGGGTTGTTTTAGCCCAGCAATTGGGTTGTCCTGTACTGAAAAAAAGTGTTTGATTTACATTATTTAATTGTGTACATCGGCCCCACATTAATCAATTGCGATAAACAAACTATTTTTTCATGTAACTTCAACATGGAATGAATACATTTTTACTGTCTCAATTAAGTAGTTTTAAAATGAATTTTGTGTGACTCCCTGACGTGATTCAGATATTCAATGTCATATATTTATTCCTCCACTTCAAATTTATATACTTTAATTTTACACAACTGAATTATAATACTGCACTAACTAGTTTACAAACTTTTAGCTAGCAATAACACACATTAGCATCTTAAATGCTAAGCATTAAAAGCGTCTTCAGAAAAGCCGTAATGACATTAGTTGTATTAGTCCACAGTCTAAGCAAATGCTCCACTCTTTTCCACAATGGTAACCCATAATCATTTAAATTCTTCTAATAATTAAAATATAATTTAATATTAAACTATTAAACACAATCAAGTCTCCCCTTTCTCCTTTTGGTCAAAAATACATTAAAAAAACGTTTACATACAAAATAACATTTACTCGCTCTTGATTTAGCCATATCCAAATCATACTGGGAACTAACAAGCCACACAGTTTTTTTGACAAAATGTATAGCAATTGTGTTGCTTTAGCTCATTTTAATCAAGCAATTTAAAAAAGGAGTGTATATATATATATATTATATATGTCAGTGTATCTGGATCTATGGGTGGATTACTATACTAAGGTAGAGAACTAAATTTCTTCTAGAAAGCCTCAGATTCATTGATTGAGATAATGGCAAAGAAATAAAAGATACACAGATGCTGGTGAAAAAAATACAAAAATAATTCAGAACAGAATGTACATCAAAAATGTATTCACTTTCACACAGCAATTGCGGAAAATTACCGACACCAGACTGATTTTTTTGGTAAATGCACATATATAAGACACCATTCACACATCAGCACCAACATACCGCTAAATTCTGTGATGTCAGTCATCAGAAATTATGTTTAAAGCTGCACCTTTGTCTTCATTCGCCCGCGTGAGAAAAAGTGCTTTAGTTCCACTATCTGTTCAATTTGACAACTTTTTTTGACGTCTGAGTGACACGAGCAGCATAAGGGGATGATCAAACAGAACATGATTTTGCTCTTAAAAACACGAGACGTGCATAATAATATCCAACTGCAGAGCCGCAGCACTGATGAATGAAAAAGGCAGGGTCTCAAGCGTGACACGCTGAAAAAGCTGTGAGACGTGGGGTAACGGTCAAAGATGTCCAACTAGTGCATATTTACAAAACTATTAAGGCCCCGTCCACACGAAGCCAGCGATTTCCTAATCCAATCTTTTTTTCCCCTCGTTTCAAGAAATATCTGCGTCCACACCAGATTAAGAAAACGGACTAAAAACGATGTAGTTTGCATGCCAGGCCAGTGTGTGGCGCTGTAATTCTGCCACAGAAATACACTAAAAACGGAGAAGAAGAGTTGTGGCTAGCAGGGGTATAGCAATGGTCGGAGGTGAGCCAAAATCTCAATAAAATAACAATAAATACATTTGCTACTTAACAGATGTGTTTTATTAATGCCTACACCTACCCCAACCCAAAACATACCCTTACAATAATGCAGATACGTTAATTAAATGACGCAATATTGATATTAGCTGTATCCGTAGTTGTATCCCTAAACTCTTTCACCTTGCCGGACGTAGTGTGATGACATCACCGTTTCAGAAAATATACGGATTCGCTGTACACACGAAGACGGAAGATGATCGTTTTCAGATTTACCCACTTTGGGACCCGGTTTCGAAAAATATCGGATTCATGCTTCTAAAACACTGGATCCGTGTGGACGAAACGCTGATACGGTACAAAATTTATACGTATACAGCTAAACGCGTCTCCGTGTGGACGGGGCCTAAAAATCAGCGGGGCTTACTGTAAACAACGTGGCATAATCACGATTGGCCCAAAGCAAAAATGTTGTGTCAGCGTGTTCGGAACTCGTATATGCTTCGTACGTGTAATCCTCATTCTGAACTCACACAGCATCATACTGGTAATTTACTGGTAAATTGCCAGAAACAATTTAACTGTAATTTGGAAAAGGTCATGCTCACACATGATCTCTTCCCGGTAATTTACCAGTAAAGACTGTATGTGTGAAAGGGGCTTTTGTTTCCATTCAGAGAGCTGTGCTGAACCATCTCGAAACTCTAAAGACAAGGTGTTCAATTTTTATAATTTGCTTTATTTACCATAAACATATTTTGTCATTTGCCTCTGATGCTTCTGTTGTTTCCTGCATTAACAGTGAACATATCTGTAAGCACTGAAAGTGAAAAACAACAAGACCAAACAAACTCCACACAGGACTGAACAATAAACAAACCACATCTGTGCCGTGTTCAAAAGTGGGAGTAGTGTTCATCATGGTGCAGGCCTAACATGATGGACAACATGACGCCTATTTCAGGAGGACAAAAATAATATTACAGGGCTTTGGCAAACATGGCTGCAGGGACTCTGGCTCTCTGAGACTGCTGCTAAACAAACCTTCCTTCTGTTCCTTTTCCCGCCCTTCCACACACAAGAGTGCTCTTTTACTGCCACAGAGAAACGTGGCAAAAAAACAGTGCACAACTTCTTACACAAAATCGGATTCAATAGTTGTTTACAAGGAAGGACTAATTATCCAATGTTTAAGAGGGAAAAACAGAAAATGTCACCTGTTGGCAAAGAGGAAAGGCCACCAAAATGATGGCCACCAGAAAGTTATTGACCCTCTTGATGAAAAAATTAATAAAAAAATCCCGTCCAACTTGTTTAAATAGCAAATGCACTCACACCCATCTGTTCAGCCATAGGCGTGCTGGTCTGAAAACGAGTGTTGTTCAGGTGCATTGTTGGCGCGTTGATGTTTTGAGGCAACAGAAAATGATGGCATCATTGACCAACAAAATTGCCATTTAAAAAGCACGTTAGTAATATCCACCTATAGGCGGGTACACAACATGCGAACACACTGCTTATTACACACAGGGATGCGCAGCAGCACACAAACAGTTTTTAATATTAAAATAAAAGGACTCCTCTCTGGAGAAGCATTCAGACTTTCCACTCGCAAATAGCGAATCTGTTTTCAAATAACTCTTGGTTGGTTTAATGCACGTTATGCCCAGAATACACCCATGACCAATGTTCCCTCTAATTTCTTTTCTCCCTGAGCAAAACTTCTCTATTGGGCGGACATTTTGATCACCTGAGAAAAAACATTCTTTATACCAACCAGACCCGTACAGCAAATGTAAACGTACACACACACACACAGGTTTCATCATGCAGTTAGAACTTTTAACTTTAAATGTACCATTTCTATTTTTTTTTACTCTTCATGTAACTTAGGTGATATATTAAATGACAACTCCGGTGAAAAATGAAACTTGGGGTATTTAACACATGGTTACTGAGTAGATCTTTCTCTGGGATTCATTTTCATGAAAATCGAATGTAAAGAGTTGTATCTCTAAAAACAGATTAGCTTATGACGCTAGTGTAAGGGGCATTGGACAGGCAAAATTAAAATCGCTAGTTAATACCACTAACAAGGCTCAAAATATGATGAGGGTCCCTACATGCAAACCGAAGCATTGAGAACTTTGTAAGTGTACAAAGAGTTTAATAAGAAGATACTTTATAAAGACAGTACATTACACGTTTACAGACAAATACACGTAGACGTTTACGTTTAATGTACTGTCTTTATAAAGTATCTTCTTATTAAACTCTTACAAAGTTCTCAATGCTTCGGTTTGAATGTAGGGACCGTGTTATTACCCCTAGGTTAATTTTATACTGGAGTTTTCCTTTAAATATATATTTTTTAAAAGCAGTTAATTCATATGTCAAATTAATCACATTTTAATTTGACTGAGAGTTGTTTTTTGTTTTGTTTTTTTACAATGCTGTTGACTGCCTTCTTTACCAAGAAAAACTATTAAAAATCTCCCCCACAATTCTTTAAAATAATATAATATATGGAAAATAGTTACACTGAGATTGATTTTTATTGGTGACAGGCTAATTTAAATGTTTGTTTATTACTTATGAATTTCTAATATTTTCTATATCAGGGTTTAAAAAATAATATTAATAATAATAATAATTTATGGAAAGGATTACTAAACAATCCCCTTGTGAGAAATAATTTATTAGGCTTACAATATAATATAATTATAACAGCCTATAATACAATATAAAAACTAATTGAATAATTTAAAATGATATAGGCCATCATATCGGTTTAAATGCTTCAAGTATATAAAAAAAACTGAAGTCATTAAATAGATCTATTAGCCAAGTATGTTCAAGGGAACACGTGAACTTTTTTATAGTTATCTAAATACCTCTGAAACCCAAACCACACACACATCTATTTAAACTGACATGTTACTGATGTTTTGTTGAGTTTGCAGGCTACACTTGTGGTGTAACATGACGGTACCATTAAAACATGACGGTGTATTTCATGTCTTTGCATTTCATATTGTCTCTCATACTGAAATATTTGGATGGCAAACATGACTCACACGTGACATAATTCTCTCTATGAAACCTGTAAGCCACATTCACCGGGTCTAACACTATAGCAATAACTCAATAGTGGTTGAACAGAGAACTGCAATTATTTCTCATTTAAAGTAGACTACAAACAAATGGATTTCTCCCCTCATTTCACATCTATGTCTGGGAGGCATTTTATTTTTCTGCACGGCCGTGGCATCACAAGTGCGAGACAGGGACAACCCTTTTGGACCGTGCCAACCACTTTCTAGTTGTTAAAGGTCCCGTTCTTCGCGATTCCATCTTTCAAACTTTAGTTAGTGTGTAATGTTACTGTTAGAGCATTAATAATACCTGTAAAATGATAACGCTCAAAGTTTAATGCCAAGCGAGATATTTTATTTAACAAAAGTTCCCTTTCAAAGCCTACAGCGAACGGCCGGTTTGGACTACACCGCTGCCCTTCCTTTAGGAATGATGTCACTAGAACCGTTTGTTGACTAACCCTCCGCCCTTAATATATTAAGAGAATGGTAGCACACAATAAACACAGTTTGTTGCTGGAGTGACATGCATGTTCCTCATGCCTGCATAGATTTGTTCGCTGTGCCGCTGCTCACTGCTCACGGCCAAACATTCACTGCCAAAATGCGCAACGAAGAGGATCCGCAGAGGAAAAAAAAAAAAAGGTTCTTACCAGAAATCATCTTTTCGGGACTATTTTGGCTACATAAAGGAGGATGTTGAACAAAAAGAGGTACTTTGCATGGAGTGTCTTGTGGCCACAAAACAAGAAAACACCACCAATTTGTCTGATCACTTAAAATGGCATCACAACGATCTTTACGACGAATACAAAGCAGGGCACGACATTAATGCTTGTCCGGGACATGTGGATGTTTTGAAGGGACAAGTTAAAGATAATTTTACTTGACTGACGGACAAGAGCCTGATTAAAACAAAAAATAACAAGCGAATCACCAAAATGCAAGAATGTTTGTTCATCAATTTAGTGTAAGTGGCGATCGATTGTGGATAATATATAATGAACTGATGATAATAAGCTCGCGCTGTTCACGCTCGTGCAGCCTCTCAACACTAGAGCGTTTTCCTGAATACCATCACGACTGACAATGACACTGATTTCATATGACAGTTCCATAAACAACTAATTAACATTCACTTAGTCACTTACATTTTAGATGCAATATTTATTGTTTTTGTTCTATTTCAGCAGTGAAAATCGTTCACAGCAGAACCGTAACTCGCCTCACTCATAGCAACAAGTGTGAACGATTCAGCGTTTGAATGAATCGTTTGAATAAACGACTCAGTGACTCACTCATTAAGATGGTCACCTGCTGCCACCTACTGGAGGTTTAGGGTGCTTTCACATCTCTAGTTCGGTTCATTTGGTCCGAACCAAGGGCAAACAATTATACATTGTTGCATTTTTCAGATTTTTGGTTCCTTTTCACACCACACTGATTGCTTTGGTCCGAACAGTTGAAACGAACCAAAACGCAGGCACGTGACAACATCCACATCACTCATTGGCCATGGCGTATTTCCTAAACTGCTGTTTGATTGGTCAGAATTTACATGTGGGAAAATTCCAACAGAAGAGGCAAAGCCAGCAAACTATAATAACACTATGGCGAGACGACTGCGCGGGCCAGTTTTGTCCCTGGCAATATTCTATTACACTGTGTGTATTTACCACAGTATGCGGACAAAACATTTCTATAACGAAGCGCGGATGCGACATGAAAACAACGTTCTAATGCACTGCAGACGGCGAGCGTGCATCGCTCGTCACTTCAAGAGGAGGCGTGCATTAATTATTAACTCTTGAGATGCTCATCTTCCGAAAATATTGCCAACGATCTATCAGGTAATAATATCATGCACACAATGTCAGCGCAGCTAACTACGGCAGCTGGTTCAGTCCAAAAATGATCAGTACTTTTGCAGTTGGTTCTGTTCGAGGTCGGATCACGTTCTCACCACAAACAAACCGCTCCAGAGTTAGTTTGAAATCGTACCGAGACCAGCTCTTCAAGGAGGTCTCGGTACGCTTGTTTGGTCCGCTTTTGGTGCGCACCCGAGTGCGATTGCTGCTTTCAGACCTGACCAAACGAACCGCACCAAAGAGGGAAACGAACTCTAGTACGATTCAACCGAACTAAATGAGGCAGGTGTGAAAGCACCCTCAGTTTCATGTTTGCACATACTTTCCAACATTTCTTTTTGTCACTTGTAATGAAGCTTGCTTATTAGTGAAATTATTTATATCACGGAATGGTAATTATTGACTTTAGCCTGGATTGATGGCTCTTAATAATCGCAATATATATCGTTAGGGAAAAGAATATCGCAATGTAATTTTTTTCCAATATCGTGCAGCCCTACCGTACAGATAAGTAAATTGTGTGAAAAATACTGTTTTTTTACACGCGAAACATGAACTCATGTTATATTGCACACTGTAAAAATAATCAAAGCTTCGAAAACATGCAAAGAACGCGACATTTAATGGGGTGGGTCCTTGTTTTTGTTCTAGGCGTGGTTGTGTTTATGAGGCGCAGTATAACATGTCTTACTTTTTTTTTTTTTTAAATGCCGTATTTTTCTTATATTCCACACCACTGTCTCCGCTGTCCTTTTAATAGCTTGTTTGCTTCCTGCTTCTATGAAGGCCATCCCTCCGAAAAACGCAATGGTCTTAGATTGGTTAGATGGCCAAATGTAGTTTCATGTATTTTTATTGGCTGAAGTGCCAAGCACAGGTCGTCTGGAAACACCACGCCCCTTACCATTACGGGCAGAAGTCACATCTGGAGCAGTGTTTATGTTAATATCAAGGGTTTATGATGTCACCAACCCAGGAAGAAGCTCGTTGTAGTCCAAACCGGACGTTTTTGCAGACAATAAACTGCCATAAGTTTAAAAGACAATATCTCTGTTTGCATTGAACTTTCAGCGCTGTAACTTTGAAAAAAAGTGAAATCACATGCAACCACCTCTTTAAACTCGCAAAAGTGGATTCGGACCCGCCCTAAGTGCACCTGTGGCATGTGGTTCAGTACATGCGCTCAGATAATTAAAATAGAGCCCTAAATTTCTAAAATTATTGGTTATGACAACCAGTAAGCTAAATGCACTACTTAAAATTGTTGTCTCAGAAAAACAAAGACAGAATGACATTTTTGTCAGAATATGGAAAGCTGTGTGCGTAATGATGAATCACAAGTTGCGTGGGAATGCTCCAGAGAGGTATCTTCGAAAATCTGCTGAGAAATATAATAATAAATGTGCCTCTACCACAGTGAAGCACGGAAGAAGAGGTGTCATAATGTGGGGAGCCGTTTTAGATGCAGGCTTTGGTGAGCTACTTCACTGTGAAAAGTAATTTAAAGGTGCCCTAGAATGATTTGAAACTATATTTTAAATTGATCTCTGATATCTACATAGAGGGTATGTGGCTTATTTAAGGTCAAAAATTGTCCAGATACAGTTTTACAGGTCCATTTACAACCCTAGAAATTGTCCCTAGGATGTAATGCTCTGTTTTTGCCTTATTTGGAAGAGTCATGAATATTATTGCAGAGTTCTGCTCTGATTGGCTGTTTCACTGCACTGCTGCTCAATGACAGCTAACACATCTATACCACCCGTCATGGCAATGATTTTACAATAATAGCTTCTTAACTTTGAATGCAAAATAAATAATCATACTTTAATTCTCAAAAATGTATATTTATTTAACAAAATGACTATTGTTTCAACTTAGATGGTGAAGATGAAGTTAGCTACAATGATCAACTGAGCGATCTGTAAGCAACTAAACAGTAGTAGTAAACGTAGTTAGCTTTTGAGTTATGTGTTTATGATGAAATATAGGCAAATTTAGATTAGAAGCTGACATGCAAATGTTGGGGGCGTACATATTAAGGATCCCAGCTATTGCATCACAGTTGGCGTTATGTTGAAAATAGGCTGTTTTTCCGTGATGTTTTCCACAAACAAGATTTATATATGAATTAGGAGGCAATGGTGTTTGAGGCTCACTGTATGTGATGTCCATGTACTGAACTCTTTTTATTTAACTATGGCAAGGTTAGTTAAATTTTTCATTCTAGGGCATCTTTAATGCTTTTGGATTACAGAAGAATGGCTTGCTTCCCACAAATACAAAGTTGTATCTAAAGAGGAATGATCAGATGTTATTTTTCAACTAGATATGCTTCTGCCCATATTGCAAAGACAACAAAGAAGTGGCTTTAGAATAAGTCTATCAGGCTCATGGTTTGGCCTTGGTCTGAGTCCAGATTTGAACCCTATAATATTTGGTCTCGCATTAATCTGAACCTATGTTTAAACGCATTACTGATTATAGGCACATGGCATTGTGGGCCAGTAGTATCAGACAGTGTCCAGCTGTAAGTAGATAAACATGCTCATTGAGAGGAAGCAGAGACATATTAGGGTGGTCATGGGGATGTTGCACAGAGAAAGCAATTCACAATCTAGCTTATATTATAAAAAGAAAGATATATATTAGATTAGAAATGTATGCCATGTTTTATGTCAATATTGGAATACAAATTAAGAACAAAGCCTATAGTTTACATAAATAATAGCATCCAAATACATCACAAATATGGAAACATTTGGATTTGCCTTAAATCAATTTGTTCTGGCTTGAATTTTATATAGCTACTTTTCATTTTTATTCTTATGTTCTGAATACCATTAAATTTAAAGGATT
The DNA here is from genome assembly GCF_024679245.1 of Pseudorasbora parva. Lineage (NCBI taxonomy): Eukaryota > Metazoa > Chordata > Actinopteri > Cypriniformes > Gobionidae > Pseudorasbora > Pseudorasbora parva. The sequence goes on along the minus strand of NC_090183.1, from coordinate 34,773,601 downwards.
TATTGTGGTGTGAAGGGAACTAATAGCCTAATACCCATGTTTACATTTTTATAATGTTTGCAAACATTCGGCTTTACTTCGGTCTACTGGTATTTTACATTAATATAATAACAAAATGCAACTTAACTTACAGGTCAGTCTCAAAAAATTAGCATATACAAGCGTTATTTTTTGCAGGTGTTATTTTTTATAACGCTTGTATACCACAGCACAATTTTATGTGTATCATATTTTTTTAAACATGTAGCAAACGTTTATAAAGTATCTTAAAAAAAGTTACTTAAATTACTAAATTTCTTTTAAACTGTTTAACTGACAGTAGCCTGTGGACTGTAGACTGTGAGTGTGAAACGCTTTGATTCATGTCCAGGCAATTACAGCACATTCAACCCTGAGGATGAGCTCTACCTTATTGCACTTTCAGAAATAGGGTATGTCTGGATCACATTTGTGGTTGTGAGTTTAATCATTAGAGACGTGGTTCCAAGTTCACATTTTGAACATAACTGAATAGTCTCTCATCAATAAGTTTATATAAAAAAAAATTATAATTAAAAAAAGTAGTAAAATTTGAAATGTGGCCTGCTTTTGGCAAGGTAGGGAGGCTATTACAAAACTACAATAAAGAACAAGCTTATTTTTGGTTCAACTGGGGGGTTGTCATCAAAAAGATGACAAACCATTCATTAGTTTAGAGTAGTAAGATTTTTGATTGTTTCCCTTATGCTCACCAAGGCTGTATTTAATTGGCATTAAATAAATAATAATGTGAAGGAAAAGTAAAATTTCAGAAGCCATTACTTTTAGAAATCATTTTAATATACAGATTTGATGCTTGGATAAATATTTCCTATTATTATTATTATTATTATTACAATTAAAAACTGTATTTAATATTAATATAATATTTTATCTTAATATTTTTGTCGAGACCTTGATAAAAAAAAACATGTTTTATAAATAGAAAGTTAAAAAGTTAATCTTCAACATTAAAATAAACACTAAACGTAAAAAAGTAAATCCCCAACAGTCACTTATATGGTAAACTCTTCAGTCATTGTCAGTCTGAGTCAAATCATTACATTGGGCAACTCAACCAACAATGCAAAGATTCAGGATTCAATGCTTTTATTGTTATTATGCATGACATTGTCTTACTTATGCATCTGTTGTGGTTATTGTATGACTATTTTAATTCCTTTTCAATGCAAAGCATTTTGAATTACCATTGAGTATGAAATGTGCTATAAATAAATTTGCCTTGCCTTAATAAACTCTTTCAACAAAAGTCTATGATCCCTTTAATACTATAATATATGAATAAATCAAGCAAAACTAATTGTATTAGTCCACAAACAGAGATTGAGATTTAGCTCTGCTAAAATGGAAGCATTCATCAGATGGAGAGGCGAATGTATGTGCAGACAGGGTGTGCTTCCTTATGCAATTTTTTTGGCATACTCACAAAGATAATCCCCAAGCATTCTAAATTTAAGTGTCTGGCTCTATGCTAAGTGGCGTGCAGTCATGTGTTACAAACAGCAAACCCCCATGAGGAATCAGGGATAGTTTTTATTTACCTCTGGTGAAAAGGTTGAGGTCATACCCAAGTCTCGTCTACAGAGGGGGGAAAAAGATCAGCGATTATCTGTGGTTATTTTTGCAAATATCCAATAGTTTCATTAGCTGTTATGAGCAATAGCAAACACTGCATTATTTGAAGAGCAGAAACCACGATGAGGGATATATATAAAATATCCTAAAACAGTTAATTTAGGAAGAAATGTGCAAAGAGATGCAGTTGGGAACGGAGACGTGTGGATTTACAAGCACAGTTCTGCATAAAAAAGGCCACTGAGAATGAACTTTCTTAAGGTCATTTCCTTCAGTGAAACAATGTGGAAACGGTCCACCAACAAGACTTCCGAGAGAAAACAAGCAGCTCAGCAGAATAAAGGCTTATGGGTGTATCTTGTCAACAGAAACAAAGGTTGTTCTCTGAAAAGCAGATTGGATCCTCCCTTTACACCATTACTGCAAATCCAGATGGTCCTACATACAAGCCAATAATGCATCACTGCCAAAACTGCCGAAGATACAGTTATCAAAGAAAGAAAATAACTGAACAGACCACCCAAAGCAAGCCTTCTAACCACTGACAGAAACCAGTGTGCATGGAAAAGCTGAGTGGGACAGAAGTGTCATGGGAGCAGATGGGGAAAAAGAAGGAAAATTGTGGATGCCAAAATGTTGCAGCAATAAACGCAGATTATTTGAACACCAGTGTTAATTTTGTGATTTTGTAATTTAAAAACCGTGACAGTGTGTTGTTTTAGTCAGTTTTGTTTGAACGAAAATGTTATTAATTGGGCCCATTCCCCAATTCTGTTTTATACCCCGTTCTCCTTGCCCCTTGAAACAGAGGGGTAGGGCTGAAAATATTCCCCACACCATTAAATGTCATCATATGTAGTCACTAGCTCCTACGTCAGGGGTGGCACCGATATTCATCAAAAAGAAAATGACCTCCTATTTTTTGTTTATGACTCATGACATTAGTTCTATCAAATGAATAAAACTACACGCAGACACACAGGATTCATACACTGAAAAAAAGTGTTGGAGTTACATGATTTAATTGTGTACGTCAATCTCACATGACTCAATTAAGTTAAACAAACATAAATTTGTTCATGTAACTTCAACATCATCAAATTAATACATTTTAAGGGACTTAATTAAGTAGTTTTAAAGTAAATTGTATATGGCTCCCTGACATGATTCAGATGTTTAAAATCATATAGTCATTCATCCACCTCAAATTCATCTATTTGAATGTTACACAGCTGAATTATAATACTGCAATTGACAAACGTTTAGCTAGCAATAGCACATAACATCTTAAATGCTAAGCATTAAAAGCTTTTTCAGCAAAGCCATAATGACATTAGTTATATTAGTCCACAGTCTAAGCAAATATAATTTAAATTATTCTAATAATTCAAACATAATTGAACATTAAACACAATCAAGTCTCCCTCTTTCCAATCTTTCTCAAAAATACATATATTTTATGTATTTTTGACACTTTTACATTTAAAACAACATTTTAACAACTCTTGATTTAGCCATATGCACGCTGGCAACTAACAAGCCCCACCTAGGTTCAGTTATTGCAACAAATCATTCAACACAAAACAAATGGATTAAGTTTGACTTCAATTTGACTTCTATTTAAGTGGACTGAACACAATCAAATTAAGTTCGGACAAATGTATAACAATTGTGTTGCTTTAGCTCAGGGGTCGCCAACTGGCGGACTCCGGTCCGGATCGCGAGATGCATCCATCCGGACCGCGAAGCCGTTTGACACACTGAAATAACTAAATGCCAAATGCGATTTAAAATAAATAAATAAATAATCACATTTATATCAGGCAGCTCAGTAGAACCGTTTTTCCTATGTTGCCACGGTTGCGTTGACAGGATCTCACAGTGGACGCACACATTACGAGCGAGCTCAGTTTTGAATCGACTACTGACAGAAGAAATTCATGATGAGTGTATCTCTTGTAGCACAGGGTGAAATCAGTATGTACATGGAGGATTGGAGGGAAATATAATATAAATGTAATACATCGTGCAGCTCTTCTGTCAGAAGTCGATTCAAAACTGAGCTTGCGCGTATGTGAGCATCCAGTGTGAGATCCTGAGACGCGCCCATGAGCTTCAGTCCGGTGTGCGGCTACGTTACTATGCTCACTACATGTTTAGACGCGCATTGAAGAGACTGAAGAAAACGGCGCGCAAAACAGAGGCTGAATCAGAAATTGGCCCCTTAACCCTCATTCACTATTCCCTACGTTTGTCCACTACAGTTCACTTGAAGGAGTGAATGAAAACGAGTGCGTGAAGTCGGACTGCTGTTGTGTGTACATCGGCTGTACACCCTATTGCGGTGCAACATGTGAGTACACTCAAACATGTCCACTGTGGTTTTGGACGCCACTACAAATGGCTGTCCCCTCAAATAATGCCCTATTTAGGGTATAGGGGCGATTTCTGATTCAGCCATACACATTTTAAAGACCCCTTTATCCTCAGCAGTCTGAGGTAAGGGCGCAGAAAATAAATGAGCCAATTTCTCACATGCACTGAAGTTCAGACAATGTAGCTATATTCACTTTTTTATTATTATTATTTTTATTTTTTTTTGGAACAAGGAATGTTTATGCTTCCATTCCATCTTTAAGTTCAACTCAGCTCAGCCTTTTGAGAGGCTATTTACGTTTTTCTGGATTTAAAGGAACAGTTGAAATAAAGAGATAAAATATTTTGTGGACTTTTTCATTTTTCCAACACTGGTGGCACCTTATTTTTGCCTGTTTGTGTTTCTGGATGATATTGCAAATGATTTTTTACCAGTGCAATTTTAAGCACAGAGAGAGCAGTGCTGAAGATAGTCTCTACCTAACTAAATGTGGGCTATACATGTGAATGAACATAACATTATGTTATGAGATTTCTGTTTTGTTTTTTAACCAGGAGGGTTTGTGTTCATTGATTGTTACTGTTTATCTCAGTTCAGCAGAAAAAGCACTTTAGTTGCTAGTAATGTTGAAATGAATGTATTTTCAGTGCAGATTTAGAGATGAAGGCATTTTTTCATTCATCATATTTTTGTCAGACATGGCTACTGGTTGAATTAGATATTTTGTACCAATGCAAACAGAATAACCTCAAAATTAAATACATTTTTTGAAGGATTACCTATGTTTCCTTTAAAAAAATGAAAAGACATACTTTATCTATATGAGAACATATTATATTTTGTTCAATAAAGACATTTTAATCTACACTAATTTCTTTAGTCTGGCAAAAAGACATCGATTCATGTTTTTAGGTATATAACTGTCCGGACCTCGGCTGGTGAGAAGGTTTTTTTTCTGGACCCCAAGCTATTTTAGTTGAAGACCCCTGCTTTAGCTAATTTTAATTAAGCAATTTGAACAAGCAGTAAAAATATATCTTTTTTCAGTGTATCGCAACAGTCTTTTTGCGGTTTAATATTCACAGACACTATCGCAATTGATTTAAGTGTACCAACTTTTTATTAAGTCATCAAATTTTGACAAGTTCCGTTATACAGTAAATTCAGTTATGACTGGATTCCACAATTTCGTCCGTGTTTTCATAGGGCCCTACATGTTGCCGCTGTATGCATGGTGATTTCTCATACCCTTTGTTTGTAGAAATGTCTTAGTCAATGGTAACTCCGCAAAACAGAAGTGTGTCAAACTGTAGCAACACCAACCTGATCAAAATAATCACTTTATAAAGCCTGCTTTATTATAACTTTAATGGCTTTGCTAAAGACATGAAAAAAAACAAAACAACCCTCAAACTACAGTCAAGGCCTGTGTTGAGGACTTCCATATAGATATCAATTTTCGAATTGTACCAGAGATTTACAATTATCCAAGGTGAACCTGAACCATCTCAGCCTGCAAAAGCTCAAAATTCCTTGAATTCCTGCCTCCTGTCCTCTCTCAACTCCCGAAGAAGTGTTGATATCCAAATCCCCAGGACACCATGTCACACTGTAAACAGACTTTCAGAATAATGGTGCAATATTTTTTGTTATAAGCATTTGAAAAAAAAGCGGCAAGAAACACAATAGAAAATCTTCTGATCCTGCTGCTGCCCACCGAACACAGGAAAGGAGGGGACGCATTCGCTTTCAAGACATTTCTATTGTTTTCTGATCCCTCTGTCTCGCTTGAAAAATGACTTGCATTATTTTACGTGCAACACTCGATACCGCTCTAAAACACACAATAGTCCATGTCAAACTGTCAGAGGGGAGGTTATGAAGGTTTTTAGTCATTTTCCAGAATAAAAAGAAAAGAAAGCCACACATATGTTCCCATCACAATGATCAAAAACAGACTTTACGGTTACATAAAATTATTTTTATCTTACATAACTCTTTGCTCCTGTCATCCAACATGAGCATCTGCCCTGAGTGCTGACATCTCAGAGACCCGGCAATGTTAACAAATCATTGATATGTCTCCAAGTTGTGTTTACCCTGAAGCTAAATAGGAACTCGATTTGTGTAGGTGTCCCCAAAAATAGTCCTGTTTGTTTGAACAGGATGACCCTCGGAAAAAAAAAAGGCATGTACCATAATGCGCACAGCCGATCAGCAAAAAAGTAAATGTCATGGCTTGGCAGAAAAACCTTCAATTTATATCTAATATGGTGAAAATATGAACATAAGCATGTCAAAACAGCATTTCATAACAAGAAGTCACAGAGAGTGCCTGCATCCTCTGCTTACGCCTAAGGTCAGAGTTGGACGCGTTCCTACACACACACACTTCGCTATCTTTGTATATTCTGTAACTGTATATTGTATCCCTTTACATTAACACTATCCATCACTGCATTTTTGCAGTGATGGATAGTCACTGCAAAAATGCTTAAACCCCCACAAATACAGCCGAGTTGTGCTTGCGTGCTTCTAGTAAACACAGAAACTGGCGAACGGCGGCCGCAGCTTTGACTGCGACTCTGGAAAACTTGGAGTTAAGAGTTAAGATTTTCTCTGAGAAAAGAACGGCACTGAAGTCATTCTTAAAAAGATGAAGACGTGTTCTGAGTTTTGCCGAATAGATTAGCACTATCCTATCGCATGCAGAGGGAGTTTGAAAGACAACCGTTTATCCCGCCTCTCGGATTGAGCTCTGTCAAAGGCGAGTTTCCAGTCCAAACATCTTGATGTGGGTCTGACTTGTCAGGCTACCTTTTGTACAGTTGAAAGGTTGCATGGATATTAAAGCTTCTTTATTGAACCATCAACGCCAAAAAAGAACCTTTATTTTTAAGAGTGTAGAGAGAGTGTTTCTAGAGACGAGTCTAAACAGTGACTAAAATTACAAAAAATGAGCAACCATGGAACACACTCGGCTTTACTAATCAACAGACACTTTCAAGAAATGGCACCAAAACATTTTATAATAGGGATGTCCCGATCAAGTGTGTGCCCCCTATCTGATTAGAGTCACTGCATATTGAGTATCTGACAATACACATAACTCAAACCATCATGTACAAGGTTATCCTAAAAGAAAACTTGCTACTCTCTGCCCTGACAATGTTCCCTAAACTGAATTATTTATTTATTTTTTCATCACAGAACAAAGCTCCATGCAACACAGCCAGGCCAATAATGATGTGAATGGAGGAGCACTTCATCAAGACCTTGTTATAGCCAGCCCAAACTCCGGACCTTTCCTGAACCCTATTGAAAACCTCTGGAATGTGATCAAGAGGAAGGACACAAGGCCATCGAACAAAGCAGCGCTTCTTGAGTTTTTGGACCAGGGGTGGCATAAAGTCACCCAACAGCAATGTGACTTGCTGGTAGAGAAGATGGCAAGACACATGAAGGCTGTGACTGAAAATCAGGGTTATTCCACCAAATATTGACTCAACTCTTCTGAACATTAGTAAAATAATTAATACAAACACGTTTTCATTCATTATTCAAGGTCTGAAAACATGGTATTTTTTATATTTTATTCTGACAAGTTGCCATTTTCTGCAATAAATGCTCTGAATGACAAGCCTGACGTGGTCATACTCAATTCTAGTCAGAATATGAGTCTGAAACTGCTCCATTGGGCTGTGATTATGGGGCGTGTTTCAACCGAACCAGGAAAGACCTCAACCGGATAGACCTACAACCAATCAGAGCAACAAAGCGAAGCATTGTGAAATGTCAACAGACAGAGCTCAACTGCACTGTGTTGCCAAGTCCGCGTTTTTTCCCGCGGGTTGAAGCCGAACTATTATGTGATATATAGACCCATGAGTGTGAATATTAGCAGGCAACCTTGCCAAAATAACACACATTTTACCCCCCCCCCCCCCCCCATAAAAAAAAAAAAAAAAAAAAAAAAAGATACACAGAGCACTTACCCAACATGATCATCATTTCTGAGAGAAATTGTGAAGGTGAATGCAGATACAAACAAGCTCTCCGTTTAGGATTTGAACAAATATAATCCAAGCCCCTTTGATGACGTGCATGATTACGTTACTGTTTATCATCTGTCCGTCATCGTCTAAAGCCCGCCCTGATGATTTCATTGGTCCAAACAGTCTCTGTTCAGAGATAATTACTTCTCTATGGAGCGAGGCCAAACCGAACTGCCAGACCTAAAAATGTTGTGGGCGGGGCTAATTTCGGCTGGCATCCAGGCTACTGAATGACAGCTGTTAACATGAAATTTGGAAGAAATGTCAGTGATTTATAGAATAAAATAAAAAATACATTTGACTCATACAAATAGTAAAAAGTAAACCAGAGAAACTGCTAATTTTGTATTGCTCCCTTAATTTTTCAGTATTTAATGTAATAATGGTAGACACTGTAAACAGTTTGGTCCTAATTATGAATATAGGACTACTATAAGCTGAGCTCCTTGTGTTCTGTCTTCCGGTTTGTATTTCCACAGCATAAGGGTAAGCTCTAGATTTATGAATGAACCGCTCATTGAAAAATTTCTACTGGCATTTGTTATGACATCCACTTAAAACATTACAATGCTCATGTGAACTTGCTTTCATACTTAAGTTTGGAAGTAGGAGTACGTTTCACAAATTCTCAGCACTTAAGACTAAAATGGCACTTTGAGAAGCTCGATAAATATGGGCCAGAGTGTTACAAAGATAAAGATATGGTCAATATGGTGACGACCATATTATATAAATATGGTATTGTACCATATTTGTTACATTGTTACAAAACATTTCCATTTCAAATAAATATTTTATCAAAGAATCCTTAAAAATGTACTATGGATTCCACAAAAACATTGATAAAATGTTTCTTGAGAAAAAAAAAAAAAAAAAAAAAAAAAAAAAATCAGCATATTAGAATGATTTCTGACCAATAAAAAAAACTACTGGAGTAATGATGCTAAAAATAAAGAACATTTTAAAATATTCAAGAAGAAAATATTATTCAGAATTTAAACCACCCATAATAATATCCACATTACTTTGAATAAATGACTTCTATTTCTCAGCTGTTTTGAAGTTTGGGTGCATTCAAAAGCTTAATCCATGGATGAGGCAAGATGCAAAGGATGATGAAAGAAAGAAGAAATTGTATAATATTCCTTTATAACGTTCTCCACTTTTACATCATTCTGTTGACCAAATGCACAGTGCTGCAGTGTTCAACAACAAACTGTTTTGAGCACAGAAAGCCTCTCCTATTAACATTAAGATATTAAACTTTTACTTTACTTTAAAAAGGCTAGTTTAAACAGATGTCTGTAGTTATAATGTCGTGCCGGGGTGCCATGCACACATGAAAAAATACTGAGATACAAATCATCCTGTCAAACCCAGTGGAATTGCTAGAGAGAAGAGAAAAATGTGCCAAACCATCGATCAAATCACATTTGCATTCTTCAAAACATCGCACTCATTAAATGGAACAGTGTACTTTACAGTCCAACCAGTGTCTATCAGTTCAAGCATGAGTTCCCAACACGATCTCATGGTAATGCGTATCAATAGTACGTGTGTGAAATCTCCTGGAATGGATACGCCAAATTGAGTTTTGGCGTGCAAATGCTACGCATGCGCGTGCATATGATACGCAATTTATGGCGTGCATATAACACGCTCTTAGGGTAGGATTAGGGTGGTGGAGTGGGGGGGTCCGTATGTGTAATACGCCATAAAGTGTGTATAATATGCACGCGAAAAAACGTGTACCATATGCACGCCAAAACTCATTTTGGCATACATTCCACGAGATTGCACACACTTACTATTTATATGCATTTTCGTGATATCGGGCTCGAGTTCCTGTGACAAACTTTGCAGTCATATTAAAGGTCAAATCAGGTTCATCAGGGATGACATCATACCTCAAATCTGATCTGCCACAATTCAGTGTTGCTTTGTTAGCAATGGGAACAGTTTTCAAAATAGTCATTTGCTTGAGAAAATTCAATCAAGCCTAGCCTTGAGAGCAACACTGACACAGCACAAGCTCAGATTGTGGAGTCTGTGAAACACTGTGGCTTTTGACAGAGTTGATACATAGGCCTTAACATGGCTGACAGAGCAGCTTTTCATCAAGAAATACAGTCTCCAGGCTGACTCTCTGACTCTGAAAAACAAACAAGTGGAAGCCCTCAAAAGTGCAGATGAGAAACAGGAAGGCTGATCTCCAAACAAGGCTGATTTTTCACCAGCAATACTGTCCTTCATGTCTGTACGAAGTGAAATTACTCGACAAGTCTTATCTGCTAAAGGACCAGTAGCTCACGTAGCTGGAGGTGGACATGAATAGTTTGTTCCAGCAAGTTCACACTGTAAGCACACTGTGTTTATAACCAAGGACAAAACTGAACTTAAACGTCACACAAAAAGACGGCCTAACTTGATTATCTGACACACTTTCACAACTAGGGGTAATTATGTTTGCCACACAATGCCAACAATGACAAAGGAGCAGAATGCCACTCACCCCATTTTTTTTAAAATTTGAAGAGGTTTCACTTTATCAACTAAATGAGCAACTAGCTGAAAAAGTATTTAAATATTATAAATTTTAGGTAATCACAATAACCCTGCACTCAACACAACATCCAGAGAATAAAGACATATATGGGGACAGCTACAATTGCATAATACTCCTAATACAAATAACCCTATACTAGATGTACATTACAAATATTTTAGAGACAAACAGTAGACAAACAGATAGCCAGTTACTACACTCATTGAAATTCAGTGACAAAACAAGAGTATAGTATGACCCCTGAAGTGCACAATCATATCCACTACTTTGACAACACTCATTTAAACAGTGTAATATCACTACAGTATGTCCTTATGTGTGTCATATGAGGCATTTTAAACAAAAAAAGTTACCAGATTTAAAATAAAAGTTAGCACTAACACCACCACCACCCAAGATTCCCAGCATGAGTCTCAAAAACCTAGTGAGTTGGCAAACTAGACATTTAACAAATAGCATTTGACACTCAAGGGCTTTTCTCCCACTGCGTTTAACCCTGGGTTAAAGTCAAGTTTAACCCAACCTTGCAGTTTCAGGCTTGTAGCCTACATTTCAAGGCGATTAACCACTTTTTTAAAACCCTTGTTCCAAGAGTTGCAGGGCCAAAGGTATACAAATAAAATGAAATGCTGGAATGTAATTGGTTGTTTTTTGCAACAAACAACCGATCATATGCTGACATCAAGGGGCAAGCATTGAATAAAAATGTATAGCACTCTCTTACATATTGTGAGGTATATTGCAGAGCAAAAAAGCTTATTTAACAAGAAAAAAATTATTGTGGGACTAGGCAAATTTTATTATGTTCACATATCAATTATTTATAATAATGCAATGTTGAATAAAAAAAAGGATCAATTTCGATTTTATTGTGACTTTAAATATGAATTCAATGTTTTGCCTTTAGAAACGTTTCATGTGCTACGTTTATCAACGTTTAAATGTGGAAAACGTTGTGTCATACATGTTACATCGAGTTTTAAAAGTATATTTGAGAAGATTTACGACAGCCAGAGCAGATTTATTGGAGGCTATGCAGCGACAACTGGGTGGTAATTTGACAGGTGATATGTGAAATCTCAGCACCTCAATAACATCCCTGAAGAACGTATGGACAATGTGAGATATGGGAAAAGATATACCAGGACTACTTTGACCCAGGGTTAAAACTTGTAAGTGTGAAAAAGCCCAACAGGTGCGCGTCAAAAAAATGCAGATCCCCAGACTCCTCGGTCAACAGGTAGCCTAGGCAGGCCCACAGGTCGTTAGAAGCAAGGCAACAATCGTAGTAGCAGTTGTGTCCATCGTCGACTAGTTGAATAAAACAAATACACACAGCTTTATGGCAGTTTACTCTGGGTCAGTTTTTAAACACGTGCTTACCTGCTGTAAACGAGACAGTCCATATGATTTATTTCCTTATCTGAACGGTGTCGTCGGTAATCCTCCCATAAATCCTTGATAGCGGTAACGGACAAAATAAAAACCACAGGGGCAAGAGCCAACTCTGGTTGAAAAGCATTGACCACAGGCACAAAATTCAGCAAGGCTATGAAAACAAAATACACGTTGGCAAACCGGTGGAATTGCTCAAATAGGTTCTTCGGTAGGAAAGAAAGCAAAGTGTATTTTGTGGTTTTGATCTTATTGTTTGCATAGTGTCTGTTGGGGTTATCCCCTCCTTTGGTATGGTCATACAAAATGTTGGCGTGTACAATCCTTGTTTTGCTCTCCTTTTTGCTTTTCCTTCTTTTATGCTTTTTCACTTTGGTACTTTTCGTTTCTCCAGACTCTCCAGTCTCTCGCGCCATACTTCGCCCAAAACTTTTGTCTCTTTTCCTTGAACAAATAAAAGATGGTATCTATGTAATCATGCTGATACTCCTTGCTGATGTGGGACCGAATGAAATGCTCTTCACTCTGTTGTATCGTCCTCACCCATCGCGTCAGTTCTCTCCATTTCTCTCGTTAACACTGAAAAGTTTTACAGCGGCATCTTTTTTTCCCCCCTCAGTAAATGAAGATGCTTTAAGGCAGGGCCGAGTGATTGCTCTGTTACACATGTACAACATACATCATTAGGATAAACCTATGGATCAGTATTGCTGTTATAAGTCCATCCATATGATTGTATATGCGGGGTTTCACGCAGACCGTGTTGAAAAAACAAGCCAATCACGGGAGGTACAAAAATAACGTCACCGCTGACGGAAACGAAGCCCCGCCCTCTCACCAATGAAACATCTTTACTGGAAGTGCCACGCGTTACCAACCATTGAGAAAACCGTTTCTCATGAAAGACGCAAGCATAACCAGTTTTTGTTTAGAACACGCCGAAATACAGCGGTTGTATCTAATCAGTAGTTATAATGTTACATTTATATTTCACGAAATTTTTTAAAAATAATTAATTATAATCACTCTTTACTTTATATGTTCTCTTGAACTTCAGAAATGAACCAGGATAGATCTTGCCTGAGATTAGTTTCTGAGAAGATACAGTAAATAAGGCCTACTTATAACGGACATTTCTGGCAAATATTGCTGAATATGTTGCTTAAATGAAACTTAAAACATTCTCAACAACTTGAAACAGAGAAATGAACCATTATTGAATAAAATCGTTTTTTTTTTTTTTTTTTTTTTTTTTTTTACCTGGATATGAAATGCACTGCACATTCACTGAGAGCAGTAACTTATAAAACATACAATTTAACACATGACAGGGAGGATGACACAAGCAGACTACACAAACAGATGACAGGAAGGACGACAATTAAAACAACAGCAATAGCAGTAGACATAGACAAATGTAAACAAAGTCAAAAAAAAAATTGTTGGCACAGACGAAACAGCATCATTTTTACAAAGAAAATTATAATCTTTTTTTATTTTTAGTCTTTATAATGTAAGATTAAACTTGTTAAATTTCGAGAAAAAAGTAGAGATCTGGAGAATAAAGTCATTAAATATCGAGAATAAAGTCATTGTGTTTTGAGAAAAAACTTGTTATATTCCAAGAAAAAAGTTGAAATAAAATATTGAGAATAACGCATTGGATCAGTGTTCATTGCATACTGATAGAGGACATGACAGAGTTGGATCACTTAGTCAAGCTATATTTCAGACTTTCTTTCAGTAACAAAGAAATACTATCAACTTTAGCAAATTATGACAGAATTATAATTAGCATTCGAACTTTAAAGAGAATTTGCAAGCAACTTGACCAGGCAACTGGCATTTAGGTTCTTATTGCCAGACAATTCAGAGGAAGCTGGCTGTGGGTCAGGGGTTCTCCGAGATGTATATAGTACCTTTTGGTAAGAATTCTATGATCGTTGTACAACGAAAGTTCCTGTCATTAGACATGATTTCCAAGCTGACTCTTGGAAAGCTGTTGGCAGAATTTTCCTGAGTTTTTTCTCGGAAAACAAAGACTTTATTCTCAATATTAAATGAGTTTATTCTCGAGATTGTATCTCAACTTTTCCCCCCGAAAGTTTAATCTTGCGTTATAATGACTTTAATCTCGAGATGCTTTTTTTAATTTTTATTTTAAATTTTTATTTTTTTAGCTTGGCCCTAAGCCTCTTCCGTACTAAATGGTGTAAACAAAGAACATCAGCATAATACTAAATTATCTTAAGAATGACTGAAGACAAGGCCAAATGAAAATGACTCATAACATATGGATCCCCAGGGACCAGATAAAATGATTTCAATTTTGTACTGTTTGTGTTAATATGATTTACTTATTTACAGTTACCCTAGTAATTGTTCAAATAATATTTTTTTTAAGTAATTATAGGGCAATTCCAGCGTTATGGATGTGACATTTGAACTCATAATGACAGCTGAAATGTCTCAGTAAAAATCTATTTCTTACAATATTTATATTGGCAATGCATATTCTCAGAGCACCCTATCTGGGGAATTGACAGCAAAAATATTATTTTCTAAATTATATTTAAGACCCCCCAAAAAAGGAATATAGTTGTGCGTTATGGATGTGACAGGAAATGACAGTGTTTTCAGTGTACTGTTCGATTTTCTTTAAAGTCTGTGAACTTTTAAGTCTAATGTATAAATATTGCTATCCACATGAGGAAGGGGTCTTATTTGAAAATAAAAATATCAATGTATAAAATGTATATAAAATTTATGAAGTGTATCATGAGAAAAAACAACGTTATGGATGTGACAAAACCCTGTTATGGATGTGACGAGTCTGAAATACACATAGAATCTGTTTGGAAAATCAACGAACAAACCATCATGGCACATTTGTTGACACATAAAATTACTCTAAATGTTAATTTAATAGTAATCTAGTTATATCAATGACTCATATGAAGTAGCCTGACCTGATTTAGTTGAGATAGCCCATTCTTTCATTGTCTCAGGTAAGATGGGTCTTAATCAACATGTAAATATCATGACAATAAAATGACTAATATATATATATATATATATATATATATATATATATATATATATATATATATATATATAAGGGCTGGGTAAAAATATCGATTCATCAATGCATTGCAATTATTTGTTTCTCAATTCAATATCGATTCATCAAATCCTATGAATCGATTCAGCCCACCGGCCAGTGGCGGCGCTGTGGGCAACACTCTAGTGAGAGCATTCAGCGCTGTACACAAGACGTGCTTTACCAAAACAGCAGCTGCACTCCGTTCAAGCCTGCACCACTAAAGGCTGCAACATACTCCGCAAGAACAAAGAAAGAAGTTCTCGCTCCCAGGGCTGCGAGAACAAAATGACGTCATGTTGTTCTCAGCCCTGGTTTGTGAGTTCTCGCAGGAGTGGAGTGGGAGCGGAGCGAGGAGTGGAGCGGCGAGATTTTGAATGGAGTGAGGAGCGGATTTTTTAAAAGTCGGAGTGTTGTGGTTTTTACTCGCTCCACTACCGCTCCATCACGAGTAGGCTACAATTCATGCCAACGGGCCGGCTCATATTAACTACATTTTTTAGCCAGAACTAGAGCGCTCAAAAAAATAAAGCCCAACCCTACCCGAGCCCATGCACCCCAGAGACCGGCCCTGCCTGACTAATTAGCGGAGCGGAGCCGGTGTGATCAGCTCAATAATCCAGGCGCGCTCATGAACCCACCGGTAAAATTATGTTCGTTCAAATCCAGCTCAGACATGACATAAATCTGTAGCTTACTATACTTGTTGTAGCCATTAAACAATTTTTTTTTCATATTTATGTTTAAATATTATAATATTATTTTTAGATTTCATCTGATTATGATAGGCTATAAGTGCAAAGATGCAAGTGGGTCAGAAATGATTTTGGTGGTTATATTTAGTTTAATATTAAGTTTTGTTTTGTAAAAAGACTTTCTTTCGTTTTGTACAAATTGTCTCTTAATTTAAATAAAGGTTTCTTTGGCCAATTGCATGTATTTAATAAATAAGAAATAAATAAGTAGACTAGGTCGCGGAAGCCATCGCTTTCATTGCTCATGAACTGAAGCGCATCTCAAATAAACTGAAACTCAGCAGGCTTGCCTCACAGACCTGAGAAATATGTAGCCTAATATGTGTAGAAACGAAAAGATTTAAATAAGCATATAGTGCAGTGTTCAGAACTCACACGGTAAACAACCAGCTGGATACAGAAGATCACGGCGATGGGCATGAGCGGGATGTTAAAGTTTAAGGGAATTTTTTTTTTTACCTTCTACTGATATGATCGGCTGAAAGCACATTTTAAACAGGTAGCACTTATTCACACACGTAATCGTTCTCTCTAATGCATTCAAACACATATTGTAGTAGGTACTTACCTGCTTACAGTTATCAGTAGGCTACTGTTATATTCTATTATATGATTTTGAATGAGCAGAAATCTGTATTGATCCGTAGATAAAATAACTGATGAAAACATTCATCTTTCCAAACTTCCAAACAGCATTTGCACTGCAAAAAGCATCAATGATATTTAACTTTTAATGCTGATAAAACCATTAAGTTTGGCATAGGGGAAATGCACACAAATGTTCCAATCGTTGAAACTAGGCTCTTTATCTCCTGTTGTTTATTTTTTATAATTTTATTCAGTTAATGCAGGTTATAAACCAAACTTTATAGTGATATTTCAGAGCTCACTAAAATACTTTAGCAGTTAGCCGCAAATTACCTCGGAGCGAAGATGGAGCGGTGTTTCTGATATCAGTGAGCGAGGAGTGGAGTGCGGAGCGGGAAATTGTGAACCCGGAGCGGAGCTGGAGCGGAGTGAGCCTTGAATGCATAGAGCGTGGAGGGGAAATTTCTGCCGCTCCACTCCGCTCACATACTCTGTTCTCGACACATTGCCTGAGCAGAACTTTTTTCTTGCGGTTGTCCGAGAACTATTGCGTGATTGGTCATACATTTAAAGTGGGTGTGGTTAATGCGGAGAAACGCAGATGATCGGCACCTGCTTTTCTCGTGAAGTATGAATGTACTTCTGCCAGAACGAACTTTGTTCTTGTTCTTACCACCTCGAGAAAACAAACAAATTTCTTTGTTCTTGCAAAGTATGTTCCAAGATTAACGTTAAAAGCCGACGTTTGGGCTCATTTTGGATCAGCTGCTCAGTTGTTCAGTGTTATTGCGCCACAGAATCAACACTGGCCGTGTTGGCGACATGCTTTCATATCGTGGCAACGCGTGCAGTCATGTAGACCACTGCACTCTCAATAGTTGTAAAACAAACCACCGCTCTCAATACATTTGAATGGCCTAAGTGGACAGACAACAGCTTCACTTCACTATACAGTTAATTGCTTTCGAATCTGTGTAATGTTGTAATGTTATAATATCAATCCACTTTGTTTTATGAATATGCACATTTTGTGCTTCTGTTTAAATTTCTTTCATAACTTGAATGTATAGGAAGAAAGAAAAATACTTTCTACTACTTACAGTTACATGCACTTTAGAGGTGTTAATAAAGCACCTGTTTGTAACAGGTGTGGTTTGTATTCAACACATGTAAAATATTGTACAATTTATTCTGCTTGGAAAAATGCTGGGGTCAATTTGTTCTTACACATTGATAATACTGCACACATTATTAAAAAATATACTCAGGTACTTAATTACTTGTGTATTTACATATTAATCAATCGATATCGAAGCTAATAAATCAATATCGAATCGAAATTGAATCGAATTGTGAAATTCCTAACAATACCCAGCCCTAATATATATATATATATATATATATATATATATATATATATATATATATATATATATATATATATATATATATATATATATATATAATATAATATAATATATACACATACATCGAATTTAATCGAATTTATTTATCACATCATTCAGAAAGTGACCATTTGTTTTGTTAACATTTACTTATGATTGTACTTATAGCCTAATAACCTAAGGCTATGTTACAATTCACTGAAACACAGAGGAGAAGTATGTTTATCACTGCCATGCCGCCAGCGACAGAAAAACACATTTATATCACGTGTGGGTTTGATTTTAGAATTTTCTTTATATGTAACGTCACATCCATAACGCAAAAATAAAATGTTTACAAGTAATAAAAGAGCATGAAATGTTCATCACATGATACATTTATATAAGTTAACATTGCACAGAAATGCTGGACATTTTTTTAACAACACTGTATATGTAGCATAAACTTATCCTCTAAAACGTTATGGATGTTACATGGCCCTGGAACTCAACGACACATTTAATAAGAGGCTTATAAATTCATAGAACTTTACTGTTAAAGCATGCTAATTGAACACAGTGCTTAATCATCCCCTTGTTAATCAGGAAATTGCCAAATAATAAACTTTTGCTGAAACATTGAGTCTATATATTTCCTTTTCTTGATAACACTAAAAAACAGATATTTTAAAAACTCTTCTTGCATTGGTACACACCTTATTTATGGTGTAATAAACCAACAAATACCTAAACAATTCAATGAGAATGGTTGCATACAATAAAGTATAGATCCAAGTAAACATTTTAAGAACAAATCTGTTTGTGTGTCACCAACTCTTTTTTTTCATCGTAAAGATGACCTTTGCATGGAATTGCCCTATATTAACAATTTGACAAAGTTTTCTAAGGGGGTCGAAAAATTTAAATGCTCAAAATAGGAGGATTTATGTATTATTAACTATTGTAAATTCTTTAGTATGTGGTAGTAGTAGTAGAGTAGGCTTTATGATGGTTGCCTCCCCACATGACTATTAAACAGGCCACACCAAAAACGTGGATACTTCAGTGCAATTTAAAATAACATGAACATTTCATGACGGGGATCCCACCAAATCTACGCCCTTGTTTGGTGGACATTCCTTTAGCCATGGAACTATTAACGATTCATTATGTTTATATTACCTCCACAAACAAGTTAATCAGCTTCGCTGTGACTCAGAAGCCTGCAATGAGACGAAAGCAAACGTGCCAACTTGTGCAACTCTCTGATATGTATTCCTTGATATCTTCTGATTGAATAAGTCTGTCTTAAGAATGCAGAAAAACAACTTTACAGTGACTCTGTAAGTCAACTTAAGGAATGAAATTAAAAAAATGTTGTCAATTGCATAAGACAGAAAACTGAAGATTATTATAGCTGTTTCATGTAAGTGTATATACGGTTGCCATTGCAGTTGTATAAACAGATATGAGGTTGACATAGATTGAGTACAAACATAGGTGGGTTAATGGCATAGATGTACATAGATCCCACTCCTGACACATTGATGCATCTACCATCTTGGAAAGGTCAACATTTCAGATGCTGTTGTCTTGTCACTCACAGCAAAAATCAATGAGTTTAGCCAAGATGCCATAACATTGTGCAGGGAGAATGTGTTGGTTTGTGTTTTTATATGTACACTTTATTGCCAAAAGTTTTGGGATGCCTGCCTTTACATGCGCATGAACTTTAATAACATCCCATTAACAGCTACAACTCTTCTGGGAAGGCTTTCCAAAAGTTTAAGGAGTGTGTTTATGGGATTTTTTTTTTACCATTATTCTAGAAGCACCTTTGTGAAATCATTTGTGAGGCATTGATGTTGGACGAGAAGGCCTGTCTTGCAGTCTCCACTCTAATTCATCCCAAAGGTGTTCTGTCGGGTTGAGGTCAGTTCGGGTTGTGCTGTCATGTTGGAACAGAAAGGGGCTATCCTCAAACTGTTCCCACAAAGTTCGGAGCATGCAATTGTCCAGAATGTATTGGTATGCCGAAGCATTATGAGTTCCTTTCATTGGTACTAAGGTGCCAGGCCCAACCCATAAAAAACAACCCCACATCATAATCTCCCCTCCACCAAAGTTTACATTTTGCACAATGCAGTCAGGCAAGTACTGTTCTCCTGGGAACCACCAAACCTAGACTCATCCATCGGATTACTAGACAGAGAAGTGTGATTCGTCCCTCCAGAAAACATATGTCCACTGCTTTGGAGTCCAGTAGTGGCGTGCTTTCCACCATTGCATCTGACGCTTTGTACTGCACTTGGTGATGTAAAGCATGGATTCAGCTGCTCGGCCATGGAAAACCATTCTCTGAAGCTCTCTACACACTGTTCTTGAGCTAATCTGAAGGCCACACAAAGTTTGGAGGTCTGTAGCTATTAACTTCTGTGCGCCTCAGCATGCGCTGATCCAACACGATCACATGTGAATGCGTATCAATAGTACGAGTGTGCAATCTCGTGGAATGTATACGCCAAAATGAGTTTTGGCTTGCATATGCTACGCAGTTTTTCACATGCATATGATACGCACTTCATGGCATGTACAGGTCCTTCTCAAAAAATTAGCATATTGTGATAAAGTTCATTATTTTCCATAATGTAATGATAAAAATTAAACTCTCTTTAGATTCATTGCACTCCAACTGAAATATTTCAGGTCTTTTATTGTTTTAATACTGATGATTTTGGCATACAGCTCATGAAAACCCCAAATTCCCAAAAATCTTGAAAAAAATTAGCATATCATGAAAAGGTTCTCTAAACGAGCTATTAACCTAATCATCTGAATCAACTAATTAACTCTAAACACCTGCAAAAGATTCCTGAGGCTTTTAAAAACTCCCAGCCTGGTTCATTACTCAAAACCGCAATCATGGGTAAGACTGCCGACCTGACAGCTGTCCAGAAGGCCATCATTGACTCCCTCAAGCGAGAGGGTAAGACACAGAAAGAAATTTCTGAACAAATAGGCTGTTCCCAGAGTGCTGTATCAAGGCACCTCAGTGGGAAGTCTGTGGAAAGGAAAAACTGTGGCAAAAAACGCTGCACAATGAGAAGAGGTGACCGGACCCTGAGGAAGATTATGGAGAAGGACCGATTCCAGACCTTGGGGGACCTGCGGAAGCAGTGGACTGAGTCTGGAGAAGAAACATCTAGAGCCACCGTGCACAGGCGTGTGCAGGAAATGGGCTACAGGTGCCGCATTCTCCAGGTCAAGACACATTTGGGCTACAGAGAAGCAGAACTGGACTGTTGCTCAGTGGTCCAAAGTACTTTTTTCGGATGAAAGCAAATTGTGTATGTCATTCGGAAATCAAGGTGCCAGAGTCTGGAGGAAGACTGGGAAAAGGAAATGCCAAAATGCCTGAAGTCCAGTGTAAAGTACCCTAACCCTAACCCTAATTTTTATCATTACATTATGGAAAATAATGAACTATATCACAATATGCTAATTTTTTGAGAAGGACCTGTATATGACTTGGGTAAGATGGGGGTGGTGGGGTGGTGGTTTGTGCGTATAATACGGCATAAAAAGTGTGTATCATATGCACGCAAAAAACTGTTTGCGTTTATTCCACGAGATTGCACACTCGTACTATTTACACGCATTTTCGTAAGATCCGGCCTACCACAGAGTGGCTGAGTTGCTGTTTCCAATTGCTTGTGTTAGTTTAGCAGAATCACATGCTGAAATCTTATGCTGATTGATATTCATCCATGCATATAACTATGGTTGCAGATGCACAGCTAATTGCTCTCGAGTGATGACGGACCGGCTTTGGCCATTCCAATATGGCAGACAGCTTATAGCAGCCCATGGAAAAAGCCACTAATGTGGCATCTCTGCATGGGTTACTGGTACACGCTTTGCTCCATGAATGGGAAGAACTGGTTCGAATTTCACTTAGGATACTTCTTTTTTTTCTAGTGTACCCTTGAGCAAAGAAGGGAACAAAGCAAGTCGTCTTTTTGCTAACATCTGTCTGCGGCATACCAGCTGTTGAATTTCTAGTTATCTATAAAATCTAAGAGATAAATCATCATGACAGTGGGATAAGATCTAGTTTTAAATAGATAAACCAGTTGCTATCGCTATTGATCAAATGGGAAAACACATTTTGACATCAGTAGAGGCAAATACATTAGTAACTGTGTTTCGCTTTGTTCTTTTATGAAAATGCTGAGCATAGGTCACAATGTTTTCCCCCTCTGTAATACCTGCTGGTGTAAAGGAAGGATATTTCTGCAGGGATTGTGCTACATGGAGATTTATGTGTCTGGCCGCAAAGTCACAGATCTTAAACTTCTATTTATCTTAAGGGCATTTCAGTGTACCATACTTTAGCTTTTTAAAGTCAGCAAAGGATATTTAATATATTCTCTTGGGTGTAAATGAAAAGCAGCACTGCATTTAGAATAACTCAGAATCTTCTTGTTGTAAAAGTATAATTTTAATTACATTTTTTACTTCGGACAGGCTTTTTGGCATCCAAAGCATGCATGACTGGCCTTGATTAAATTAATTAATAACTTTACTATATGAATTGCTCGGATTTGTCTGAATACATCATTTTTTTCTTTTGCTTGAATAAACATGCAAGCAGTAGCATTAATATTTCCCCCTACATTCAAAACATAAGAAATTGCAAGGTCAGCTTCATCAACATTATTCTTCATTCAAAATAGTCATGTGAAATTGCTTTGGAGAGAGATCCTTTAGTGTATGATAAATGGCTTATTTCCTCATCACTACAGTCAACTTTGTCAACCTTTTTTCGAAAAGCTTGTTTAGAAGACCAGAAAATGAAATGAGATCAATCCGGATCAGAGTTTCCTCAGGCTTTTGGGGACTGTGACACATGGCTTTTTCACTATGGGAAAAGTGCATTATTGCAGTGGCTTTCTGGCAGACAGCTCGGATGACTGGAAACGCTCCCTGTCTCGCTACTGTTTTTCAGGTCTGAGTTGGGTCTGTAGCAGCATGCTGCAGTGTCTCACGACCGGCACTCTTTGACCATCCATCACGGGGAAATTGAATTGTTCCCCAATGCCAAAATGCCACTGAGTCCAATCAGCCATTATTTTTTTCCCAAACCCAACAGCTGGACGCTGGCTCTACAAATCAAGGACGATAGTGGGCTGGATAGGTCCCTGATTGATCTCCTCCTGCCCTGTGCGCTCAGGGCTAAATGACCCAGCACTTGCAAATCTGCTGAGATCTGGAGCTTTGGATAGATGCACCCTCCACTTCCAATAAACCTGGAGAGTGTCCATGTCTGCCGGCTTTTATCCTGATTCAGCATTTGCTACTGTTTTGGCGCTCTACATCATTGTGCTTAGCAAGTGGATTAATTATTGTCATTTAGCAGATCGAATGAATCTTGAATTAGAACATTTAGATGTTGATGGTGTTATGGGTGTTATGTCTGAAAAAGCTGCCCTCTTGTGGTACAGCTGTTATAATTTTTTACAGTCTGTTTTATACGTGCTGATAACTTGTGGTGTCGTCAATGGGAAAGGTTTGTATCACTTATCATTGATTTAATCATTTTACACATCACCCATGTTAACAAATTATAACATCATTTATCAACCGCATGAGCACATGCTAATTAAAGTGATTCATTTGAGTCATCTAATCACCACGGAGGCATGCAATCATAACTAAATGCATCTCCATTACAGTGATAATGTATGTTTAAGGTAACATAATTTATTGTTAAAGATGCAATATAATAATCTTATCCATTAGGGAAGAATTTAACAGTTTGGGAATCAATTGTGTTCTTTTAACATTATCTACACTGGGGGAAAAAAAATCAGCTATACTGCAGACTCCCATTCACACCAAATTCACTAACAATACAATTTTACTCCAAATTAACCACCATTATATTTTGGCAATTCTTCGGGCAACCTCTCAACACATGCTGCCATTCACATCTGATCATTTTGTCCACATCATTATTTGCTTTTTAATACTATAATGATCCATTACAATGAACCAGTGAGCCATGGAAGCTGTGTTTTGAATAACTTCACGTTTCACACCAGAAT
This sequence comes from Pseudorasbora parva, assembly GCF_024679245.1. NCBI lineage: Eukaryota > Metazoa > Chordata > Actinopteri > Cypriniformes > Gobionidae > Pseudorasbora > Pseudorasbora parva. The sequence goes on along the minus strand of NC_090183.1, from coordinate 34,749,659 downwards.
GCATCTGAAGCGTTGTTATGTTCTGCAGGAGAGATCAATGAGTTGGTGAAACTTTGATATACTCAGAACAGAAGTAATGGACATTAAGGCATTTATTATGTTTATTATGCTGTTTCTCATAAAGTAGGTATTTTTTTCAAGTTATTATTCTTTTGGGGATGTTTAGGACTACGTGGAGAGGAGCAGATGGCATTGTGATGAGTTCCATACACAAAAGTGCTGGCGAGACAAAGGTCCTGTCCTCTGGTGCCTTATTGCGCATATAGCACAACTTCAAAAAATTGCTTTGCACATATTATTCAGCTCTATTTTGGTCTTTTGTACAGCTCACATTCTAAGCACAAGTAATGAATCTGCAGTATAGACAGTGGTTTTCATTTTTCTTTGTTTTGTCCTGCATGTCAAATTTTGCCCTTTCAGCAAATAAAACAATGCACACCCTCTCAGAACTACAATTACTGGTTAAATACAGGGGATAGTTCAATCAAAAAGGATAATTCTGTAATCATTTCTCAGCTTAGACCAACTAGGACTACTTTTAGTGCTTTTTGTCCTTTTTGGAGTTTGATCGTTAACATAAAAAAATCTGCTAAATACACAGATTTGAGCTACGTGAGGATGAGTCAATGAGAGAATTTTTATTTTTGGGTGAACTATCCAGGTGCACTCTGTAAATGTAGTACTTACAGAAGTGTTAGCGTTCCTATTCATCTTAATGGCAGCTTCTTGGCCGGCGCAGGAACCCTCGGAAGTGTGCGAACTGGATCCTGTCTTTGCACATAGGTGTTCAGTTCCAGGAGCATTTATCATGTGACTGATCACACATCTGGAGAAAAAGCGCTATAAAAATAAGCCTATTTCATACTTTCCATAATTGAATCCTCCAATGTTACTGAAGAAATGTTATGTTTAATATTTTCCAATCTTGGTGGGGACTTTCCATTGACTACTGTTGTTTTTATACTGAGCTAATCATATTTTATATCTCCTAACGCTAAACCTTAACCTAGCATTTCCACATTTTTATTTAGGTATCATTTATTATGTTCACTATGCTGTTTTACTTCAGGTTTTACTGTACTTAAGGGAACATTTGGTGTCCATGATGTGAGCAAAACTTGAACAACACACACATAAAGCAAACATGTGTCCCCTGAGAAATGATAAATGCCTTTTTTAGTTGACAATGTGAAAAAGAGAAAAAACTATTAAATGGATATCTGCGACATTATTTTCCACAATGACAACAAGGTCAACAGTTCAGCATGGTTCATCTTCTCTAGCTCAGTCTGTGTATCATGCGCAATGCTGCAGAAGTGCTCTTTAGATAAACAACTCTTCGAATTCAATACTTTTTTGCATCATGAGAGCACATTTTGTTTTCATTATTTGTCCATGGCTGCTTTAATGAGTAAAAGAGGGCAAGCTGTGTCGATAGTAACACACTCATATCCCAATCACTGCTACTCTTTTACAAGCAGAGCTCTGAAACACTACGATGTGCTTTCTGAGCCACTCTCAAGAGGATGCAGCAGTATCTGTTAAAGATGAGATATCGGGGAGTGGTCAGGTGGCAAGAACAGAAATAGAGCGACACTGGGGTTTGATCAAAAAACAGATTGTCCATGATTACACTCAAAAAAAGTAAAATACATTTATTGTCAATATGTTGAAGAAAATAATATACATAAAATAACTCACAATAATGCACCCCCCCCTTTGTTTTTACTTTTAAAGCAAATAAAAACATTGAATTTCAAGCAGGATTGTTTTCTTTTAGTCCCATGTATGCTACATTTAGCTCTTTAGTAGTGATGTATAGCTGACTTCAGTTGTGCTGCAGTCTAGAAATGACAAGACTATCTCTCTCTCTCTCTCTCTCTCTCTCTCTCTCTCTCTCTCTCTCTCTCACACACACACACACACACACACACACACACACACACACACACACACACACACACACACACACACACACACACACACACACACACACACACACACACACACACACACACACACACACACACACACACACACACACAAGACTTATCAGCAGAGGGAGCTAGACTCCATCCAGTACACTCAGAATATCAAGCTGCCTCAAGAGTCTTTGGCTGTGTTCAAAATAGAATACTATCTTAATGCCTACTGCATGCACAGTATACATTGAATGTTGCATACTATTTCCCAAAAATACTGTTATGCAACAAACATTTAATTTCAGCAGCAGTTTTGCATTATGTTCCTTTAAAATTTTTGGTAACACTTCACAATAAGGCTCCATGTTAACTTACACGACTGAAAAAATACAATGAAAAGCATGTATTGATGTCAAAATTAAAAGTTTCATCTGTTAATATTAGTTAATCTAAAAACATAAACTAACAATTAATTTATTTGTAATAATGTTAACAAAGATAAATAAATACTATAGCAAATATATTGCTCATCGTGCAGTTAATGCATTGAATTCAGTTAATGCATCGTCATTGAATACTAACTTGCATAAATTGTGTTTATTAAATTTTGTGTAACTCTTGGAAATCCCAATAATGAATAATTATGAATGGATATTAATGATAGATGAAAAAACAGATTGTGGTGGAGATTGCAACCGGTTCATTCATGACAGGAATTTTTTGATTGAATTGCATTGTGGGATTACAGTGTTCAATGCACACTTTTGTTCTGCTCATATGTCCTCTGGGGTTTAATATGCTGTGCACAGTATACATATAGTGCAGAAATGCTAAGATTAGCATTCTAATATGCCGTTTCAAAAAGCCTTTGTGTGTGTGCGCGAGAAAAAGGAGTTAGTAGCCTACTGTACAAGTGTGAGCGCTTTGAGACACAGAGCAATATACAACCTCAAAAGTGTTAACCTCTTTAGCGAGATTCAATCCTATGTTGTCTCACTAATTCACTGCAGGCCGTTTTGGTGCAGTGAGGAAAACGAGGTTATTTTGAACCCATAAGTGTTATACTGCGAGGGGCATCGCATTTCAAAAACCCAGACCGCTCATTTCTTTTCCTGCTTTCATGATCAACAAGCTGTTGAAGGAGTATTACTGAGACAATCAATGCTAGGTAAAAGCCAATTGTAATAGCCAGCAATGAGACAAGCTCTTATGATATTACATTCATCTGGTGGGGAAGATCTAGGAGGAACAGAAAGTTCACAGTCCGGAGACGGTCCTGTCAGACACCTTACAATGCTCTAAACAGTTAGATAACATCCTAAATCTGGTCCTGGTTGCCTGGAGACAGGAGTATGATTTGGATGGTGTTGATATGGGAGACAAAGTGCCACACTCTGCCTGCACGGAGAAGCTCTAATATCATCCGAGGGTACTCGAAAATGCCCTTTAAACGAATTAAATAATAAAATTGACTAATGGCATGGGAAAACCGCACTGCTATTTCTCCCCCATGTAAATATCAAGCATACATCTATTTTGGCTCTGATCGTAAGGAGATGTCAAACAACTCGAGCATCTCAAAACAGAAGAACAGGTTAACTGATAGCAGAGCTTTTGACTACAAGGTGCCAATTTATTCTGGTACCTAACCACGTAACATTTCCTTTCAGACAATGATAAAGAGTCGAATAAAAATATAATCATCCGCACAACGCTCTCCGCCGATCTGCCCACACAGCCATCTGCAGACATTTGATGCTTTCGCAAGGCTCACCCAAAGCATTCCGGCACCAAATGCAATTAACATCATCCAAAGCCAGTTGGAAGTAATGTCAGGAAGAGTTTTGCACTGGGGAAAAGCAGTTCATATTTTTCATACATCACTCTGCAGGGTGCTTGCTAATGACTTTCTTGTGACCATCACTCTGCATCTGATCAATTGTGCTGATTTCCATTTCTAAATAGCTGTTGACGAGATTGAGTATTGCGCATCAATCACCATAGAGAAATGAGAAATATAATTAGATTAGACGATTGATGAGGTCCTCGCCCCTCGCCCCTCCATGCCTTAACATGCACCGGAGTAAGGCACAATTCATTCACCATGAAATCAAAATTGAAAATTCATTATTTTTTTATGCAGTATTGCAGTATTTATTATAAAATATCTATCTGTGCACATCATTATTTTTGAAAAATTCATGTGCCCTTGTAATCTTTAATCAAATGAACTTCCCCTGCCTTTCTTTACCAACATTTCTTATCTGATGACGTGTTTACTGGCGTGAGGGCGGGACAACGTGTCACTCACATGACGAACCACAGCAAGCCAATCAAATCCCTAAAATCAAGTCTCGCCATATGTGTTTTCTTGTTCAAGAAGCCATTTCACTTGAATATACTTTTAAAGTGATAGTTCCCTTAAAAAATAAATAAAAGTATTTTTATAAAAAAAGAAAGAAAAGAAAATTCTGTTTTAAGTGGTGTTCAAAATAAGTTTATCTTGATTACTTATTTAGATATGCTGAAGAATTGTCATTTTATGCTATAGTATGAAATGAATAAGGACTAAGGTACTTCAAGAACAAATATTTATTTTGAGATACATTTATGAATATAAATGTCTCATATAAGAACCGTACGACTTGTTCACTGTACTTCAAGTCTTCTTAACTCCTATAATAGCTCATTTTAATCAAAATGTATCCTTTTTTGGACATGCGGGTGAGTAAATAATGATTATATAGTTATTCCACAAAATTAAATTTAATCACAAAAAGCTGCTGGACTATCCCTTGACCTTCCTCTCTATCATTAAAGGAATAGTTCAGCCAAAAATGAAAATTATTCCATAATTTACTCCTAGGTGTATAAGACATTTTTTATTTCAGCAGAACAAGATCAGAGATATATTTCATAATATCTTGGCTCTTCCCAGTTTTGTAATGGCATTGAATATGGTTTTTGAATACGTTTCTGAAGCTCCAAAAAGTGCATAAGCGCAAAGTAATCCATATGACAGTGGGTTAAATAATGCCTTCTGAAGTGAAGTTATGGGTTTTTGTAAGAAAAATATCCACATTTAAAACTTTATGAACTACAGTCACTACTTTAATGAATGCGCTTTTTGGATCTATACTTAGGGCACTATTCAGTGCCATTACAAAAGAGCCAGGATATTATTTAATATAACTAATAAAATGTGTTCGACTAGATGAAGAAAGTCATATACACCTGGTATGAGGATGAGTACATTTTGGGATAATTTTCATTTTTGGGTGAACTATCCCTCTAAATGTCATTTATTAAAATGTTTCTGTCTCTCCTCCACTGTTCACTAGAATTGAACCATATGGTTAAGTGTTAAAATGAATACTACGATCTCTGACGTTCAGAACAGTGAATGGTAAACTGGTTTTCTTGTTTTCCTTTTCTTGGAAAGGAAGGCTCATCGGAAATGAGAATGACATAAGCCCTGTATATGACATGTGACACCCACTGTAAGGTGTTGTGTGGACACTGGGTGAATGAGGTGTCTATTTTAATCTAACAGTGGGCGATCTTTATGCTATAGTGGCTCCCCATCTGGTCAAAATTCTAAACATGGAACATAGACGTGGTTAACATGAGCTAAGCGGTTACAGACAGATGGGAACTCAGCATCGACGAGCCACTTACTAGACATGCTTTCTTTATTGAAGTTAAATGAGATGGCTTTTAGAAATACCTAATAAGTTTCCTAATGTATTTATGTGGTCCAAAATGTATTTTTCATCCCAAAATGCATTATAGAAAATAGCTAATGGAAATATATATTTTTAGTTCAGTAATTATAATCACATAGCTGTGCTATTTTATATGAAAGGGATAATGTACACCCAGCCAGTTGTTATCGCAGAATAAACCCCGACAGAGTGATCAGGACCCCGATGCGAAAGGAAGGGGTCTTGCATCACTCTGAAGGGGTTTATTCTGCGATAACAACCGGCTAGGTGTACATTATCCCGCTTATTACACGGCTACTAGTCTCAAATAAATAATTATTAGACACAAAATATTGTCTCGAGATTAAATATTTTATTAGCTCTTACGCAATAAGCTTCCGCGAAGGAAAACAGTTCCAACCTGCTTTAAGCCTTTATCTATTGCTGAAGATTTGCCATATGCCCTTGCTAAATGTTGAAAATGAATGCTGAAAGGGTTAATTCACCCAAAAATGAAACCAAGCCTATGATTTACTCACCCTCAAGTTATCGTAGGTGTATATGACATTCTTCTTTCAGACAAATACAATCGGAGTTATATTTAAAAAGTCCAGGCTAACGTTAATCCAAGCAGTTGTGTAGTTGTGTTTGAAGTCCATAAAAAATGCAGCTGTCCGTCAAATAACGTGCTCCACACGGCTCCGATGGGTTAACAGAGCCTTCTGATTCGAATCGATGCGTTTGTGTAAGAAAAATATCTATATTAAAAACGTTATAAAGGAAACCTGCCTAAGTCTTCCATTGTAACCCGCGGCTGTTTAAGCCACAAGATGGCGCCAGCGTTAAGCATAGAAGTAGTACCGGTCAAGATAACTCATAGTACCGGTATGCGCGGGTTTTATCTGGAAACAACGTACCGCTGGAATGCGCGATTGACCAATCAGAATCAAGTATTTCACAGAGCCGTGTAATAAATTATTTATATAGTATTTTATATTAATATATTAATTAATAACCGGTTTACAGAAATCACTATTGTGGATAAAAATAGCCAGTAGTCCTTTATTTAAAGGTGCAGTGTGTAATATTTATGAGGATCTATTGACAGAAATGCAATATAATATACATAACCGTTATGTTTTTATTACCTTAGAAGGAGTCATTTCTATCTGCATACGCATACATTTTGCGCCACCAAGTAGTGTTTCTACAGTAGCCGTAAATGGACAAATTGCTCTACAGAGCGCTAGCTACTCTCTGCCTACTCAGACGACAAAATCTTTGTCCTGTCTTGGCCACCATAGCTGCTTTGAAAGGGAGACTGAGCGGTGGGCGGTTGCAATTAGCAACCTCATCGCTAGATGCCGCTAAAATTTACACAATGCACATTAAAAATAATCACAGAACAGAAAACCCTGAAACAAAGGGCAAAGCAAAGTGATACAGCATGGCAGAAAAACACTTAGACAATAATCCACAAGCAATGAAAACTGAAGAGTGCTTAAATACACAAAAGGAAACTACATAATTCACAAGGAACAGGTGAAACACAAAATGACTAATCAAACACCATGGCAACAAATACAAACACATGTAGACATGAGGATGATTATGACAACTAACATCTGCAGGATTTATTTTTCAGTTAAAAAAATGAAACTTGATTTTAAGTTCATAGTTGATAATTTTCAGATTTGTGTCACATGTAAAACTACTTAGTTTATTTATTATTGTTAAACATACATTTCTCTGTGGAGAAAATAAATCAGATTTTTGCTACCATACCCCTTGCTTTGTTGAAAAATTGGAATCTCTCGTCTCTCGTTCGTATGTGATACGCTATTTGTGAGTTAACATATACCATAATTGTTGCCAATACAGAACGTTTTTAAGTCTTTCAATCTTTCAGTCTTCAATCTAAGGTACCATTTCAGCTACTGTAGCTGACAGATGTAGGCTGTCTCAGGAAAGTACTGTATGTGCCTATGTAGACGTAAGACAGGCAGCTCACTATTTTGGAACAGAGCCACTGTCATATTAGAAAGCACACTGCCACAATACAAACTTAAGCATGACCTCAGAATCTCAGGTAGAGTGTGAAGTGTGAGAAAGAGTCCACTGTTACCCTTACATATGAGCAACCACCCACATCTACATCTGAGCTTCCTGTCACAAAGATAGTCTGAGAAGCAGCAGTGAGGCAGAGAAAGAAGGATATAAATAACAGGTTTTAGCTTTCACATGGCCTGCATGGGCAAAGAGATGCTGCACAGCAGAAGCCTACCAGAAGGTCCACAGAGTTTTGGCGCTGAGCCTCTTTTTGCCATGCATAGCAGACTGAAAAACACACTGAAAAATCAATATAAACCTGTTTACCAAAACATCTTCTCCAATATAGTCTTTTCTGAAGTAACTTAAGAAACTGGAGTGGACTACTCACCCATTGTTTGAGGAAAAAAAAGAACAGTCTGTAAGGCTGGAGGCAACTTCCACACGCGGTGACAGGCACACGAACAGCACTTAATATCAATTAAATCTGACTGAGAGCAGATTTAAGCTGTTTATAGTCACAGTTTGGGATGTGTGAGGTGAGGAAAATTATTGAGTGCACCTTTTAAAGGCACATTATGTAAGTTTCACCTCTAGATGTGGCTCATTCAAAACTAAGGTGATGAGCGTGAATGAGAGTGGAATCATGGGAGTTGTAGTCTTGACTCTTCGCCTCCACAGCCAATGGAAAGGAATCCGACTCGGGTAGATTTCATGATCATGAATTAGCGAATATATGAAAGTTTTATTAACGGCATTAAGCAGGGCGCGTCGAGAGCCCTTTGGAGTGAATGCTAATAAGAGAGACCTGCGCGAAACCCCAGTCGCTGAGCTTTTATTATGCTTATGCTACAGTCGGCTGCTTCCGCTCCGTTTGTTGCGTATATGTGGGGTAACCAGCCCGATCTCACAAAAATGCGTATAAATAGTACGAGTGTGCAATCTCGTGGAATATATACACCAAAATGAGATTTTTTCGTGTGCATATGATACGCACTTTATGACGTATTATATGCACAAACCACCCACCCCAACACCCTTATCCTACCCAAGAGTGTGTCATATACATGCCATAAAATGTGTATCATATGTACACTGTTAAATGTCGCTGTAGATTTAGCAGCACATTACTGTAAAAACATACAGTACAATACTGCATTTTTATAATACAGTCAAATACTGTAATTTGTATTGCATTCTGGGTAATTTTGTTTGAGCGGGAACATTTTACAGTATATTTTAGTGTTGCTGTAACTTAGCTGTAACTTGGCTGTAATATGCCAGGCAATAATACAGGACAGCTGTAAACAACGAAAGTGCGCCCCTTGACTGACGTCAGAACCCAACTTCTGGCAGCAGCTCACTCACGGATGTCTCAGTCGGGTGGATATCAGAACGTTTGGTAAGTTAATTTTTAATTTTATAATTAGGTTTCAGGATTTTACGCTTTAGTGTACATAGATTTTAGTGTGTATGTTTTAATGACCGTTGCAAAAACACCGTTACAGAGTTAACTTCTTAGATGTGTATTTCTCCCAGTGTTTTCAAATATAACTCGGTGAATTGACTGGTTTATTTCGACCAAACCAGACCCGGTGATTGTTAAAACGGTGGAAAGACAAATCGAGATTGTTTTTTTCTTTGTTTCTGTCGAGTTTTAATGTGACGTTAACCGTTAACCTAATGTTTGTGTGTTTTACGATAGATAATTTTAGTCTGTGAGGTAAGTTACTGCATTTGCAAATGGAAGCTGGTATTGAATGATATTATGATAACAAAAACATAATCTATGTAGGGATCCTCTCTGTAATGTCCGATCCGAGCCTGTCAGCAAGAAATAATTGTATTATAATAGACGTACATTGACTGCTCAAACTGCTAAAAGATTAGCCTATCCCGGATAATGGCTGCAGACGGACTCGCGCTCTGAACCAATTTGAATAAGTCGTTTAGAAAAATACGTGAAAACAAGTCTTAAAAATACAGAACTTTCCTTATAAATATTTAAATAAATATGCAGTGGAAAATTATTTTAAGAGAGAAAAATATCGCTGACAATATTTGTCGAGTTGTACTTGTTATACTCATATTTTATGTACAGTAGTTATTTGATATTCTATACTTTGATTAATGTTGTTTTAATGTGTTTAGGTCACTGCAACCCATGCATACATTGAGGCACAGCAGGGGATACCAGACACACCCAGGCTCATTATGCTTGGTAAGTAACGTTATGTGGTTTTCAAGTAGCAATGTACTATAACAAACACAGATACATAATCATACACACTCTCACTCTCATAGACACTCACTCATACACCCACTCACTCACTTACACATGCAAACACACTCATATACATAATCATACACACTTTCACTCTCATAGACACTCACTCATACATCCACTCACTCACAAATGCAAACACACTCATATACATAATCATACACACTCTCACTCATAGACACTCACTCATACATGCAAACAAACTCATATACATAATCATACACACTCACTCTCATAGACACTCACTCATACATCCACTCACTCACAAATGCAAACAAACTCATATACATAATCATACACACTCTCACTCTCATAGACAGTCACTCATACATCCACTCACTCACAAATGCAAACAAACTCATATACATAATCATACACACTCTCACTCTCATAGACACTCACTCATACATCCACTCACTCACTCACTCACACATGCAAACAAACTCATATACATAATCATACACACTCTCACTCATAGACACTCACTCATACATGCAAACAAACTCATATACATAATCATACACACTCTCACTCATAGACACTCACTCATACATGCAAACAAACTCATATACATAATCATACACACTCTCACTCTCATAGACACTCACTCATACATCCACCCACTCACTCACTCACTCACTCACACATGCAAACAAACTCATATGCATAATCATACACACTCTCACTCATAGACACTCAATCATACACCCACTCACTCACACATGCAAACACACACTATATAGTACATTCACAAAATGTTTATACAGCTACACACTCATATACCCTGACACAGACACACTCATCCACTCACTCACACATACACAAACAAACATACTTATACATACTCTCACACATAAATATATTGCATACACACACAGATATGTGTACAGCTACACACTCATATACACTCACACATACACACTCATACATACACCCACTCACTCACACATACACATATACTGTACATACTCACTTACAGATGTTCGTACAGCTACACACTCACATACACGCAGTCTCATTCAAACATACACACACACTCGTACATCCTCAGACAAACATACTCATACACACTCAAAGATGGTTTTACAGCCACACACACACACACACACACACCGCTGTATTAACATACGTATTTTCATTCACAGACGACATTTTATTCACTGCACATACATATACTCAATGAATATGTACAAATAGTAATATGTAAAGTGTACCATTTAAGAATGGAGTGATGTCATTTATGGACTTTGTTGAGATAAGGTTATTTTCAGAATAAAAGATTGTAGGTAATTAACATTGCATTCTTTCATTTTCAGGACATTCAATCATGACAGCATCCATTGAGGGAAATGCTCTCTTGACTAGAGCTTGTTCAGAGGCAAGTTAATTTCTTTCTGCATTTCACTTCTGTATTGTAATTAAATCAGGTGTGCAACAGTTTAGTAAGAATTTAAAGTTGGAGGATGGGAGGAATTTTGTAAATCATATTTATTGACTGGTATGATGTTGCTAACAGGTTCCTGAATCAACCCTGAAGATGGAAATGCCAGACAGATAATGAGTTCTACTGCCACAGAGTCAGCAAAAGGACCAAGAGGATGGTGCTGAGGAAGGTGACGGCCATCAACCCACATGTCAATAGTTTGAATGGAAAACTTCAAATTGAAGCCTACACTCACCAACCACTGTTAGTGGGACGCTTGTTGTTTATGTTGGGTTTTAAGTTGTTGTTGCTCACCTGTCATTCTTTTACCCAACCCAATCTTCAAGTTCTCTTTTCTTGTATGTTTTTGTTTAATTTACATTTGTGCACACTTAAAGGGATAGTAGACCCAAAAATTAAAATTCTGTCATCATTTACTTTTTCTTCAAGTTGTTTCAAACCTGTGTAAGTTTCTTTGATCTGTTGAACACAAAAGAAGATATTTTAAAGAATGTTGGTAACCAGACAGTTGACGGCACCCATTGACTTCCATAGTTTTTTTTTCCTACTATGGAAATCAATGGCTACTTCAACTGTCCCAACAGTCTACAAAATATCTTATTTTGTGTTCAACAGATCAAAGAAACTTACACAGGTTTAAAACAACTTGAAGAAAAAGTAAATGATGACAGAATTTTTATTTTTTTGGGTTAACTATCCCTTTAACAGCCATACCTGTCAATTGCTGATGAACTTAACATGCAATGGTTTTAAATGAAATGGTTTTAACAGTTTGACTGAATAAAAACAATATTTTTGACAAGAACATTGTTTGGATTGTCTTTTGATTAGCAGGTATTCTGCAGTAGCAAATTGTTATATTGCTTCCTGTAGATGTATAATAACTACATTTATTATATAATTCTAATATAATATTAGTAGTAGTAGTAGTAGTCTTTATTTTGAAAAATAAATAATATTTAGCAGTAATGTATCAATATAGATATTACAGTACAATACCATATAATTACAGCATAAGCAAGCAAAAATGGCAAAAATACAGTAAAATACTGTTTTGTAAATATACAGTAATATTTCTATGTACTGTAAATTGAATTACAGTACAGTTACTGTAAATCAAAAATACAGTAACTTGCTGGCAACCGTGCTGCCAGTAATGTACTGTAAAAATACAAGAAAATTGTTAACAGTGTACCATAAAAACTGTGTAGCATATGCACGCCAAAACTCATTTTGGCGTACACATTCCACGAGATTGCACACTCGTACTATTGATACCCATTACCATGTGATCTTGTTGGGGGTAACACAATGCTGTTTTACATGCAAAATAATCATACTAAATACATTTGAGTGTGTTGAAAGTTGTTGTAACGTTACTTGTAAGCTGGTATGAGAAAATTGTTGCACTTTGCAATAATCTGCTAGATTGATATTAGAATATCATACTAATAAAAGCTAGCCTGAGGTCGTCATATTTAATTCTAGTCAAAATATGAGTCTGAAACTGCTCTGTTGTTTCAACCGATTCAGGGTTTTGTTGTGAAACAAACAAAACGTACGTTGTGTGCACGCACACTGGAATAAACAATCTTTGCCGGAGTTACGTAAAAAAAAGAGTTTAAGGATACACAGAGTATTTACCAACATGATCATAATTTCTGAGAGAAATAGTGAAAGTGAATACATATACAAACAAGCTCTCCGTTTAGGATTTGAACAAATTCAAACCAAGCGCCTTTGATGATGTGGATGATTACGTTAGTGTTTATCATCTGTCCATCATTGTCTAAAGCCCGCCCTGATGATTTTATTGGTCTAAACAGTTTCTGTTCGGGCATAATTACTCCTCTATAGATCGAGTCCAGACTGAACTGCCCGAGCTCAATTGTTGTGGGCGGGGCTGAGTTCGGCTGGCATCCAGGCTAAATAAAAACAGGATGACTGAATTACTTTTGCTAAAGGACATGCAATTAAGTTTGGGGCGGGGTGGCAGTGGCTCAGTGGTTCATGTAGGTTGTCTACAAACCAGAAGGTTGGTGGTTCAATCCCCGGTTCCACCTGACCAAGTGTCGAAGTGTCCATGAGCAAGACACCTAACCCCAGCTGCTCCCGATGAGCTGGATGGCGCCTTACATGGCTGACATCGCCGTTGGTGTATGAATGGGTGAATGTGAGGCAAAAATGTAAAGCGCTTTGGATAAAAGCGCTATATAAATGCAGTCCATTTACCATTTAAGTTTAAAATATTTTTTATGATAGAGAAAACTCTCTGATTATGCTATATTAGCCACTTGGCAAACTCGTGTTATCGCAGAAGCAGGTTCAAAATTTTACTCGCGATGAATCATGAAAACAAGTGATTCAAACAATAAGACTTACTGTGTTGCGCTCTATAACAATGATTCGTTTTCTGTTGATGGCAAACAGTTGCTCGCCTGTCTAATAAAATATTAAAGCGATTTTGGTGTGTCTATGGTTTCTACGGAAATCAGGGGAGCATGGATATGACACGGTCAGTAACACTGGTTAAAATAGCTGATTTGGAAACATTTGGGATAATGTAAGTACACAGGTCAACAAAATATACACCACTGTTCAAGTGGTTTTTGAATATTTTAATCTACAATTATTTAATATTGTGTCTTTAAAGCTACACTGTGTAACTTTTTTAGTTTATTCCTAGCTAAAAACACTTAGTTATTTCAAAAATATATGTGCTCATTAATGTATATTTACTTCTTTTAAGTAATAAAGTATTCTCGAAAGTTTATATTATGCCATTGAAAATACATACGGGTGAGGGGTTTGAATGCTGGTCGCCATGTTGCCCCTCCATCTTGAAAGTACATTAGCCAAAGAGGGACATACCCGTAACTTCAAGCTTCCCCTTACGCGTTTTAACACTTGATGGCACCGTGTCGATTGTGAAGAGGGGGATTGCCATGTTAATCTTGGACTAAATCGGCCACCGTAGGAGTTAAAACGAAATCAGAATTGAGAGGAACAGAAACTATTATTTACTGGATGGTCATATACCTTTTCACCGCTAGATGGGGGGAAATATCACACAGTGTAGCTTTAAAAAAACAAGAAAATAAAAGAGAGAGAGAGAGTGAGAGAAACCCAATATTAGACCCCCAGAAACCAAGGAGAGTGGGCTTCAGCAGATGATTGGCTGTGTGTGGGAGTATGATGCACCACACTGTCACAAATATTACAACAAACACTCTCTAAACCGCCAGAGAGTACATCTTAGAAACGGGACAACAGCTCTGAGACCGATTAGCACAGCAGTTACACTCGCGCTCAAGCTAATTACACTCCTTACAATAAGCTCCATCCAAGGTAGAGTAATCATTCAGGAGGAGGGATGTGGTGGGCCATGAGCAGTGGGGTTCAAATGAGCTGGTCTCTAGATGACAAGTACATGTAGGTCATCAGCATTTTCTGGAACTTGGCTTATTGGTCCTGAAACTTTTTAAATCCACCTCCTCTTGCAAGATTTTATCAGTGCAGTCAGAAATTTAGTAGATTTTAGAAGTGAACATATTATGAGTCTGTGACAGTGTTTTACTTAAAGGGTTCACCCAAAAATGAAAATTCTGTCATCAGTTTTTCATTCCTTTTTAAAGCACACATGAAGATATTTTTCGTGAAATATGAGAGATTTCTCTCCCTATATTTAAAGTCTATTCATGCAAAACTGAATGGCGGGGTTTTTTATGATTTCACTTTTTTCACTTTAGTTAGTGTGTAATGTTGCTGTTAGAGCATAAACAACTTCTGCAAACGGCTGGTATAGGGACTACAATGAGCTTATTCACCATAAAATGTACATATTTATGTAATCAATGTGCTAACCAATGACTTGAAGAAGCTATAAATTCATCAACTAACTATTGAAAAATGTCCTGTTGCATTCTATGTTGTCACTCCAGTGAGTCTCTCTATCATTGTCCGACTCTGGATTGAATTTATTTGGACATTTTCAGTATGTTTCTGCCCTCTTCCTGAAAGTGGGTGGGAGCAGCAGCTCATCTGCATTTAAAGGGACACACACAAACTGTGCATTTTTGCTCAAAAAGTGACAATTTTAACATGCTATAAAAAATGATCTATGTGGTATGTTGAGCTAAAACTTCACATACACAATCTGGGGACTCCAGAGACTTATTTTACATTTTGTAAAACGGGGCAGTATAGGACCCCTTTAGTGTTAAAATGTTGACTTTTTCAGATGTTATTCCATGACTTTTCCTGGCCTGAAATTTTTAAATGTAATTTTCAAGCTTTGCATGACTGTGAAAGAATCCCTGAAATTCTTAAAATGTAAATAAGAAATGATTACTTAATAATAAAACATCATGTTTGTAGCTAAATTAAGCTAAAATTTAAGTCAGTAGCAGTATAATTTAGGTGCCTGTGTTTTTTCCTGTGTTCCAATTAGTTCATTACACAAAAGCTCCACTTAAAAACAACAGCAACTATTAAGATATAATGAATAGGACACTACATATAATTCAAAGCATTAAGTGGGAAATTCAGCTGTCTTTGAGATCACAATGCCTCCACTTCATATTATATCGTAATATGGGAAAGGACAGCCTTACTGATGGAATTTTAGAGTCCATTAAAGCAGAACCGATGGGAGGAACGAACCAGACATTAAACGATCCGAATCCAGAATAGAGAGACCGTATCAGCCATATCTGTTAAGAGCATTATTAGATTAGAACAATACGGTGGAAGAGGCATACCGGCAAAGAGCAGATCAATCAATACAGGTGATTTCCCCCCCCCCAAGCAAGTGCTCGGTCATTAGGTAATACATTTGCTCTTTCTTTTCTGTGTCCATCGCTCTGCTCACTTCCTCAAGCCGACAGATCCATCTGAGAGAGCACCGCTCACCTCCACACTTTCCCACTGCAGCTTTCTTTAAGGGAACGAGCAGTTATATCATGAGAAACATGAGAAGCTATCAGTGTTATCATTTCTGTTGAGTGTATTTCAGCCATTGTCAGGTAATCTAGATTGATTCGGCTCTGATTTATGGCCAGTGTTTATCAAATGCAGCGTGGAGAAATAGTAGGTATCACCGCATGGATTTGTGCCTTTTAGAAGCCATGTTGAGTTTGACTTTAACATAACCTTAAAGATAATCTTAATGACTCTCCATGCTTTTTTTTGGATCATCCAAATTACTGGAATTATACCCATTTGCATTACAGTTACTACTGGTATAAGATGTTTTTTGTGCATTTGTGTATATTTTTATATACTGTGGAACTGAAAGATTACCATATCCATGTGCCATGATATTTATATACTCCAGTGTATTTCAAAGTAAGCTATACCGTTAAAAACTGCATGTCCAAAAAGCACTATCAAAGGACATGATCTAGCTGGTCTGTCTTGTTAACTCATGACATTTAGCCCAAAATCATCTTCAGTGACATATAAATTGCCAATATTTTATTTGTATTATATAAATTGTATTGTATTAGAGTGGGTTTTACCAGTGTCCAGTTTTTAAAACTGATATATAAAAGTTTGGATTATTATTATTATTTTTTTTTTATGTTTTTGAAAAAAATGGTCTTATAAGGCTTCATGTGTTTGATCAAAAATATAGTACAATAAATATAGTAAAAACAGAATGCATCAATGATCCTAATCATTCTAATATGCTGGTCTGGTACTCAATTATTAATAATGGTTGTTATTATTATTATCAAAGGTGAAAACAGTTTTTGCTTCTTAATATTTTTCGGAACTTGTGATTTTTTTTTAATGAACAGAAAGTTAAAAACCATTTTGAATGATTTGGAATAGAGATCCTTTGTAACATTGTAAATGTTTTTACTGTTTACTGTTAGAATTAATTATATTTTTATAAGGAAAACTATTATAAAGAGATACAGAATCATGGCAGACAAATAGAGTATACCCTAAAGTAAAACCCAAACAACATTTGATATGGCAAGTGCAGGAGCTGATTTATGGGAATGAAGAGGAGGGGGGGGGGGGGGATAAAGAAAGAGAGGAAGTGAGGTGGGAGTAATTTGATTGAATGTGATACACCGACTTGATAAAGAAGAGTCTCTCGGCAGAGGTCAACAGCTGCAAAACTGCCCTCCATGGCCTACTGCTTCTAACCCCTCCAAGGCGAGAGCAACGCTGAAACCTAAAAGTTAAATTGGTATTTAATGAGAAAGCTGATCACTTCAGCCACCCAAGAGTTTATGAAAGATCCGCTGGTCCGCTTCATTAAAGAACTATCAGCCCACTTAGATTTAGAAGAGTTGCAAAATTATAATGCCGGCTCTGGCTCGCAAACCTAAATGCATTTTTCCAAGCCATCCAGAAAGTAGCAGTGGACGTTATATCAGCATCTACAGAGAGACAGAGAGAGAGAGAAGAGAAGAAAAAAAGGAGCTGGGAGGGAGTGTGTTTGTGTACTCTGCAGGGTGCGTTGGAGATTGCTGTGCGTTTAGGTGACATTAGGATGGTGTTGTGTATCACAGTCACGATGGCGGTACCAGGAGTGAGGCAGGGCTGTCTAACAATCTCTTCATCACTTCTGCGCACGATAGCGTGGTTCAACATCGCTGAGAAAGAATCGTGTTTATTTAATCCATTACAGGCTTGCGTTACCCACGCAACACAAAGACATCTCAGTTTGCCATGGCCTGATGCTTGGATATAAAAGTGCCTCATTTGATCAGCTCATTATTTTCCCCTAAGACCCCTCTTGCTCACATTTTTCAGCTTCCTGTATTCCTACTCACACAAGGATCACGCGGCACTAGAGGGGATATTATGCTTGGAAGATATCTGTAGTTTTTTGCTTTAAAAGAATTTGTTCTTTTGGATTTGATCCAAAAAGTCACTATTTGGTTGCCTGACAAGCCAGACCCACATCAAGATGTTTGGTCTGGAAACTCACCATTGACAGGGCTCAATCTGAGGGGCGGGATAAACGGTTGTCTTTCAAACTCCCTCTGCACGCGATAGGATAGCGCTACAACCAACCAGAGCAACGAAGGTGAAGCAGAGCTTGTTGATAGATTAAACATTCGCCGTATCCGGTCGGCAAAACTCCGAACACATCTTCCCTTTTTAAGAATGACTTCAGTGCCGTTCTTTCTTCTTTTCTTAGAGAAAAGCTTAACTCCAAGTCTTCCAGAGTCGCGGTCAGAGCTGATTCGAAAGACCGCCGTTCGCCAGTTTCTGTGTTTACTAGAAGCTGTAGAAGAAATTCATTTTCATTAGGCCTTAGTAGGCCTCACCAGGCCTTAGTTGCAGTATAAGCTGGCCTCAGCTGGGCACCAAGAAACCATGGTCTGCTGCTTGTAAGAAACATCAAAGCGTGAGAAACAGGAGTTGTTACATTAGTTGCAAGGGAAAATGGGTGAGAAGCGCTGGGCCACTGTCATGTACTGGGAAGGCTGGGAAGGCCCACAGACAAATATCATACATTGTTTATATATAATTGTGGAAAAAACCAGGAGGTGACTGTAATAAGAATGGTGCCTAATGGATGAGAAAAAAAAACTAGTGGCAGTCGGCCACCATTATAAAGAAGACTAGATAAGTTTATGAATAGAGCAACTGTGGCAAAAAGTGTGGGGAGTAATGCACCTCCCATGAAACCTTGAGCTAGAACTGTATAAAAGTGTGAGCTGAGGAAGAGATGGTCAGATGTTCAGCTGGCATTTCACTTTGTTGTTCATACAATAAAGTTAATTTCTTCTGAGACCTGGAACTTCGACTCTGAGAGATTTTCTTTAAAGCACCGGAGACAATCAAGAACTTAGAATTTGCCACAACAAAGCACGCAAACGCAACTCGGCCGTCATTATATTAAGCCCCGCCCACCGACTCTATACACGATGTGATTGGCCCGTCAAGAGCTTGGCGTTTACAGCTCAGAAGGGTATTGAGATTTGCTAGACGACACTCGCAGGCAGATTAGATTTAATGCGGCTAGGGTGTGTCTAGGTTTCTAGGCTAACTATTTGGTAATGGTTTAAAGGTGAAGCATGTAACTTTTGTATTTGGAATTGCAAAAAGTAATGACCTACAACATTACTGTTATCGTTAGTGAAATAAAGCTGAAACAAAATGGCATATATACACTAATCAGGCATAACATTATGACCACTGAGAGGTCTAGTGAATAACACTGATTATCTCTTCATCACGGTACCTGTTGTTAGTGGGTGGGATATATTAGGCAGCAAGTGAACATTTTGTGAACATTCAGCACTTTTTCCACATTCTGTTATGTTACAGCCTTATTCCAAAATTGATTAAATATCATTTTGTTCCTCAATTCTACATACAATTCTCCTATAATGACAATGTGATTGAAGTTTGTTTGAAATCTTTGCAAATGTATTAAAGGGGTGATGAACTGAGAAATCAACTTTCCTTTGATATACAAGTGATATAAAAACATCCTGTAAGTTCTGAGCTGAAAACTTCCTTAATAGTCAATGAAAAGCTTTTATTGACACCAGCCCCAGAAAACGATCGATCTCAGAATGTGCCAACCCTTGACGGTTTGCGGAACCG